>NC_080386.1:62770148-63070148 GCF_014773155.1 Arachis stenosperma
TCTTCTCTTTCATATGAGCAGGAACAAGGATAAAGGCACTCTTGTTGAAATTGATCCAGAACCTGAAAGGACTCTGAAGAGAAAATTAAGAGAAGCTAAATTACAACAATCCAGAAACAACCTTTCAGAAATTTTCGAACAAGAGAATGAGATGGCAGCCGAAAATAATAATAATGCAAGGAGAATGCTTGGTGACTTCACAAAGCCAACGTCCAAGTTTGATGGAAGAAGCATCTCTATTCCTGCCATTGGAGCCAATAACTTTGAGCTGAAACCTCAGCTAGTTGCATTAATGCAACAAAACTGCAAGTTTTATGGACTTCCATCTGAAGATCCTTATCAGTTTTTAACTGAGTTCTTGCAAATCTGTGAGACTGTAAAGACGAATGGAGTTGATCCTGAAGTCTACAGAATCATGCTTTTCCCTTTTGCTGTAAGAGACAGAGCTAGAATATGGTTGGATTCACAACCTAAGGATAGCCTAGACTCATGGGATAAGCTGGTCACTGCCTTCTTGGATAAATTCTTTCCTCCTCAAAAGCTGAGCAAGCTGAGAGTGGATGTTCAAACCTTCAAACAAAAAGATGGTGAATCCCTCTATGAAGCTTGGGAAAGATACAAGCAGCTGACCAAAAGATGTCCATCTGACATGTTTTCAGAATGGACCATATTAGATATATTCTATTATGGTCTCTCGAATTTTCGAAATGTCATTGGACCATTTGCAGGTGGATCTATTCACCCGAAGAAAACGCCTGAAGAGGCTCAAGAGCTCATTGACATGGTTGCAAATAACCAATTCATGTACACTTCTGAGAGGAATTCCGTGAACAATGGATACCTCAAAAGAAAGGAGTTCTTGAAATTGATACTCTGATGCCATATTGGCTCAGAACAAAGTGTTGACTCAACAGGTCAACATGATCTCTCAAAATCTGAATGGATTGCAACATGCATCCAACAGTACTAGAGAGGCAGCTTCTGAAGAAGCTTATGATCCTGAGAATCCTGCCATGGCAGAGGTTAATTACATGGGTGAACCTTATGGAAATACCTATAACTCATCATAGAGAAATCATCCAAATTTCTCATGGAAGGATCAACAAAAACCTCAACAAGGCTTTAACAATGGTGGACGTAACAGGCTGGGCAATAGCAAGCCATATCCATCATCTTCTCAGCCACAGACAGAGAATTCTGAACAAAACACTTCTAATTTAGCCAATGTAGTCTCTAATCTGTCAAAGGCCACCTTCAGTTTCATGAGTGAAACAAGATCCTCCATTAGAAATCTGGAGGCACAAGTGGGCCAGCTGAGTAAGAAAGTCATTAAAACTCCTCCCAGCATTCTCCCAAGCAATACAGAAGAGAATCCAAAAGGAGAGTGCAAAGCCATTGACATAGTCAATATGGCCGAATGCACAAGGGAGGAGGAGGACGAAAATCCTAGTGAGGAAGACCTCCTGGGACGTCCCTCAAGCAAGAAGGAGTTTCCTATTAAGGATCCAAAGGAATCTGAGGCTCATACAGAGACCATAGAGATTCCATTGAATCTCCTTCTGCCATTCATGAGCTCTGAAGACTATTCATCCACTGAAGAGGATGAAGATGTAACTAGAGAGCAAGTTGCTCAATATTTAGGAGCTATCATGAAGCTGAATGCCAAGTTGTTTGGTAATGAGACTTGGGAAAGTGAACTTCCCTTGCTCATTAATGAACTGGATACTTGGATTCAGAAAATTCTACCTCAAAAGAAACAAGATCCTGGCAAGTTCTTAATACCTTGTACCATAGGCACCATGATCTTTGAAAAAGCTCTGTGTGATCTGGGGTCAGGGATAAATCTTATGCCACTCTCTGTAATGGAGAAGCTGGGGATCATTGAGGTACAACCTGCCTTGTTCTCATTACAACTGGCAGACAAGTCATTGAGACAAGCTTATGGAATAGTAGAGGACGTGCTAGTAAAGGTTGAAGGCCTTTACATCCCTGCTAATTTCATAATCTTAGACACTATGAAGGAAGAGGATGATTGCATCATCCTTGGAAGACCTTTCCTAGCCACAGCAGGAGCTGTAATAGATGTCAACAGAGGTGAGTTAGTCCTTCAATTGAATGGGGACTACCTTGTGTTTAAGGCACATGGCCATCCCTCTGTGACAGAAGAGAGTAAGCATGAAGAACTTCTCTCAGTTCAGAGTCAAGAAGAACCCACACAGTCAAACTCTAAGTTTGGTGTTGTGAGGCCACAACCAAACTCTAAGTTTGGTGTTAAGATCCCATATCCAAACTCTAAGTTTGGTGTGGACAACTATCAACATTGACCTGATCACCTTATGGCTCAATGAGAGCCACTGTCAAGCTATTGACATTAAAGAAGCGCTTATTGGGAGGCAACCCAATTTTATTTATCGAATTTTATTTTATTCTATTTTATTGTTATTTTGTGTTTTATTAGGTACATGATCATGAGGAGTCACGAAAAAAATCAAAAAAAAAAAATTAAAAACAGAGTCAAAAACAGAAGAAAAAATTTTTTCACCCTGGAGGACGCACAGGCTGGCGTTCAACGCCAGTAAGATGCATCTGGCTGGCGTTCAATGCCAGAACAGAGCACCATTCTGGCGCTGAACGCCAGAAACAAGCAACATCCTGGCGCTGAACGCCAGGAATGTGCCCAGAGAGGAAAACTGGCGCTGAACGCCAGTAACAAGCATGAAACTGGCGTTCAACGCCAGAAACATGCTTTACATGGGCGTTGAACACCTAGAATGTGCACCAATGGGCGTTTAAACGCCAGAATGATGCACGAAGGCATTTTACATGCCTATTTGGTGCAGGGATGGAATTCCTTGACACCTCAGGATCTGTGGACCCCACAGGATCACCTCAGGATCTGTGGACCCCACAGGATCCCCACCTAACATATTCCCATCTTACCTTTTAATCCTAATCACACTCTCCTAATCCAAATTCACTCTTCCCCATGTCACACTTCCCAACACCTTTCACCAATCACCTCAATTCCTCTTCCCAATTACCCCATTCACCACTCACATCCACCCACTCTTCCCCACAAACCCCACCTACCTTCAAAATTCAAACCAATTTCCCTCCCATTCCCACCCAAATAGCCGAACATACCTCCCCCCCTTTCCTTATAAATACCCTTCCATTCTACTTCATTTTCACACAACACAACCACTCCTTCTTCACCTAAACCGAACCCACCTTTCTCCCTCTCTACCATATTTTGTTCTTCTTCTTCTTCTCTTCTTTCTTTTATTGCTCGAGGGCGAGCAATATTTTAAGTTTGGTGTGGTAAAAGCATAAGCTTTTTTTGTTTTTCCATTACCAATGGCACCTAAGGCCGGAGTATCCTCTAGAAAAGGAAAAGGGAAGACAAAAGCTTCCACCTCCGAGTCATAGGAGATGGAAAGATTCATCTCCAAGAGCCATCAAGACCACTTCTATGATGTTGTGGCAAAGAAGAAGGTGATCCCTGAGGTCCCTTTCAAGCTCAAGAAAAATGAGTATCCGGAGATCCGACAAGAAGTCCGAAGAAGAGGTTGGGAAGTCTTAACCAACCCCATGCAACAAGTCGGAATCTTAATGGTTCAAGAGTTCTATGCCAATGCATGGATCACTAGGAACCATGACCAAGGTATGAACCCAAGTCCAAAGAATTATCTCACAATGGTTCGGGGGAAATACTTGGATTTTAGTCCGGAAAATGTGAGGTTGGCATTTCACTTGCCTATGATGCAATGTGATGAACGCCCCTACACTAGAAGGGTCAACTTTGATCAAAGGTTGGACCAAGTCCTTATGGACATTTGTGTGGAAGGAGCTCAATGGAAGAGAGACTCCAAAGGCAAGCCAGTCCAACTAAGAAGACTGGACCTCAAGCCTATAGCTAGAGGATGGTTGGAGTTCATTCAACGCTCCATCATTCCTACTAGCAACCGATCTGAAGTTACTGTGGATCGGGCCATCATGATTCATGGCATCATGATTGGAGAGGAAGTAGAAGTTCATGAGGTCATCTCCAATGAAATCTACAAAATAGCCGACAAGCCCTCACCTATGGCACGGCTAGCTTTTCCTCACCTTATTTGCCATCTATGTTACTCAGCTGGAGTTATCATAGAAGGAGATGTCTCCATTGAAGAAGACAAGCCCATCACCAAGAAAAGGATGGAGCAAGCAAGAGAAGCTCCTCACAATTCTCAAGAGGTGCATGAGGAAGCTCATCATCAAGAAATCCCTGAGATGCCTCAAGGGATGCACTTCCCTCCAAACAACTATTGGGAGCAACTCAACATTTCTTTAGAAGGTTTGAGTCACAACGTGGAACAATTAAGGGTGGAACATCATGAGCACTCCATCATTCTCCAAGAAATAAGAGAAGATCAAAGAGCAATGAGGGAGGAGCAACAAAGGCAAGGAAGGGACATAGAAGAGCTAAAGAACATCATTGGTCCTTCAAGAAGAAGACGCCACTAGAGGTGGATTCATTCCTTGTTCTTTATTTCTTTCTGTTTTCGGTTTTTAATATTGTGTTTATCTATGTTTTGTGTCTTTATTTCATGATCATTAGTATGTAACCATGCCTTAAAGCTATGAATAAAATCCATTAATCCTTCACCTCTCTTAAATGAAAGATGTTTTAGTTCAAAAGAACAAGAAGTACATAAATTTCGAAAATAGCTCTTGAATTTAATTTAATTATATTGATGTGGTGACAATACTTTTTGTTTTCTGAATGAATGCTTGAACAGTACATATTTTTGATCTTGTTGTTTATGAATGTTAAAATTGTTGCCTCTTGAAAGAATGAGGAACAAAGAGAAATGTTATTGATAATCTGAAAAATCATGAAATTGATTCTTGAAGCAAGAAAAAGCAGTGAACAAAGAAGAAAATGGCAAAAAAAAAAAAAGGAGCAGTAGAAAAAGCCAATAGCCCTTAAAACCAAAAGGCAAGGGTAAAGAGGATCCAAGGCCTTGAGCATCAATGGATAGGAGGGCCCAAGGAACTAAAATCCAGGCCTAAGCGGCTAAATCAAGCTGTCCCTAACCATGTGCTTGTGTCATGAAGGTCCAAGTGAAAAGCTTGAGACTGAGTGGTTAAAGTCGTGATCCAAAGCAAAAGAGTGTGCTTAAGAGCTCTGGACACCACTAACTGGGGACTTTAGCAAAGCTAAGTCACAATCTGAAAAGGTTCACCCAGTTATGTGTCTGTGGCATTTGTGTATCCGGTGGTAATACTGGAAAACAAAGTGCTTAGGGCCACGGCCAAGACTCAATAGTAGCTGTGTTCAAGAATCAACATGTTTAACTTGGAAAATCAATAACACTATCCAAAATTCTAAGTTCCTAGAGAAGCCAATCATTCTGAACTTCAAAGGAAAAAGTGAGATGCCAAAACTGTTCAGAAGCAAAAAGCTACAAGTCCCGCTCATCTAATTATAATTAATATTCATTGATATTCTGGAATTTATAGTATATTCTCTTCTTTTTATTCTATTTGATTTTCAGTTGCTTGGGGACAAGCAACAATTTATGTTTGGTGTTGTGATGAGCGGATAATTTATACGTTTTTTGGCATTGTTTTTAGGTAGTTTTTAGTAAGTTCAAGCTAATTTTAGGGATGTTTTCATTAGTTTTTATGTTAAATTCACATTTCTGGACTTTACTATGAGTTTGTGTGTTTTTCTGTGATTTCAGGTAAATTCTGGCTGAAATTGAGGGACTTGAGCAAAACTCTGAAAAAGGCTGACAAAAGGACTGCTGATGCTGTTGGATTCTAACCTCCCTGCACTCGAAATGGATTTTCTGGAGCTACAGAACTCTAAATGGCGCGCTCTCAATGGCGTTGGAAAGTAGACATCCAGGGCATTCCAGCAATATATAATAGTCCATACTTTATTCGGAAATTGACGACGTAACTTGGCGTTGAAAGCCAAGTTCATGCTGCTGTCTGGAGTTAAACGCCAGAAAAACGTCATGATCCGGAGTTGAACGCCCAAAACACGTCATAACTCGGAGTTCAACTCCAAGAGAAGCCTCAGCTCGTGGATTGATCAAGCTCAGCCCAAGCATACACCAAGTGGGCCCCGGAAGTGGATTTATGCATCAATTACTTACTCATGTAAACCCTAGGAGCTAGTTTATTATAAATAGAACATTTAACTATTGTATTAGATGTCTTTGATCATTCGGTCTTGTGACCACATGGGGGCTGGCCATTCGGCCATGCCTGAACCTTTTACTTATGTATTTTCAACGGTGGAGTTTCTGCACACCATAGATTAAGGGTGTGGAGCTCTGCTGTACCTCAAGTATTAATGCAATTCTATTTTCTTCTATTCAAATCTCTCTTATTCTTATTCCAAGATATTCATTCGTACCCAAGAACATGATGAATGTGCTGATTATATGACCCTCATTATCATTCTCACTTATGAACGCACGTGATTGACAACCACTTCCGTTCTACATGCAACAGAGCTTGAATGTGTATCTCTTAGATTCCCCAACAGAATCTTCGTGGTATAAGCTAGATAGATGGCGGCATTTATGAGGATCCGGAAAGTCTAACCTTGTCTGTGGTATTCCGAGTAGGATCCTGGGAATCCGGAAAGTCTAACCTTGTCTGTGGTATTCCGAGTAGGATTCCGGTAATGAATGACTGTGACGTGCTTCAGACTTGCAAGTGCTGGGCGTTAGTGACAAACGCAAAAGAATCAAGGGATTCTATTCCAGTAGGCGCAGGAACCAACCAGTGATTAGCCGTGCTGTGACAGAGCGCGTGAGCGTAGTTTTCACTGCGAGGATGGGATGTAGCCTTCGGCCAAGTGATGCCTCCAGACGATTAGCCATGCGAGTGACAGCCGCAGAGGACCATTTTCCCGAGAGGATTGAAAGTAGCCATCGTCGAACGGTGAACCCCTATACACAGCTTGCCATGGAAAGGAGTAAGAAGGATTGAGTTGAAGCAGTAGGAAAGCAGGCATCCTTGAGCCATACAGCATCTCCATATGCTTATCTGAAATTCCCACCAATGAATCTGCATAAGTATTCTATCCCTTTTATTATTTCTTCTTTTTATTAATTTTCGAAACCATAAACAAATTTAATCTGCCTAACTGAGATTTACAAGGTGACCATAGCTTGCTTCATACCAACAATCTCTGTGGGATCGACCCTTACTCGCGTAAGGTTTATTACTTGGACGACCCAGTACACTTGCTAGTTAGTTGAACGGAGTTGTGAAACAACCGATGCCATAATAATGATTTCATACTAATACAAAGAACATGGATCATAATTTCGTCCACCACATCATGAGCTATATTTCGTCCTTCCTCTCTTTGTGATCTCCTGTGCCTGGGAGCTACCACCCCTTCTGGATCATCTTCTTCATTTATTCCTTCCATACTCTTCTTGGTGATCCCTTTCCCCTTTTTCACTTTTTCTGTGTCCTCATCTTCAAAGATTACTCCAGCTTTGTCACATAGCCTGAGGATGATATTTGGATGTCCAAGACCACTTGATTTGCTTGTGCTGTTAGCCATCTCTTGAATACGGTCGGCTATGAGTTGCGCGATGTTGATTTCACCTCCATGTAAGATGCAGTATGTCAAGAGTGCTCGTTTGATTGTGACCCATGAGGCATTTCCAGTAGGGAGGATAGATCTCCTTACTATTTCATACCATCCCTTGGCCACAGGAGTAAGATTTATCCTCCTCAAGTGACTTGGAATTCCCTTTGAATCTCTTTCCCAATCTGTATTCTCCACACATAACCCTTGCAAGATCTCACTAGGATTGTTTTCCATCTGCAATCTGGTTTCATAACTGGGCTCTGCATAAATTATGGTTCTCAACTTTAGGGCCCTTGTGATGGCTGCTGGGCTAAAACTCACTTCAACTCCTCTGACATAACTTGTGTAAGGGGCACTATCTTTGTTTTCTTTTACAGCATTTGCATAGAACTCCCTGATCATGACTGCACTGATGTCAACAAGAGGAGCACATAAAAGTTCCCACCTTCTTTCTTTAGTGATTTGCCTCATGATGGGGTATTCCCTGTCTCTCAACTCAAGGCCTTTCTCATAGATTACATTCTTTGTCTCCATGAACCTATGATATCTCCCTTCATGGAATTGGGATCTAAATTTGTTTGCATCAAATGATGGAGGTTCGGCTACCATAGGTTCCTTTCCCAGCCTTCTTTTTGAACTTGAGGAGGCCATTGGATTTGAGGTGAGAAGAAAGGAAAAGTGAGAATAGAAGAAGTATGTGTTGTGTTTGGGATGATTCTCGGTTCTGTTGTGTGAGATAAGGGAATTGTTTTAGTTTTGGGGATGGAGGGGATTATGGCTTTCATGTGAAGGTGGCTTGAATGATTGTGTAAACCGTTTAGTGCTACGGCTATTAATAGGCAGATTCTTCAAGCTTTCCAACAAAACCACAATGAATGAGGAAGGAGCTCGTTGGTGCTCATGAAGGGTTGAGATTGAGTTGTTCATCTAAGGGGTTCATGGAATGGACGGTCTGCATGCATTGTTGAGGCTTTGATGAGGATCCTCTTCCCATTGGCTGCATGCATTTAGGTGTTCGATGATGCATGCATGCAAATTCTGCTTTCCCATGAGCGCATTCTTCTAGGCACATGTGACCATCCTCACATAGCTTATCCTAGCCGTGGCCCCTCCTTGCTTTTGTCTCAATCTTTTTCTCCTGCATGAACCAAAACAGCTAGCCTTAGATCATTAATATAGTCGTTGGCAATTGATTTGCAATAAAAAATTTGTTTTGTTTTGTTTATTATTATTTATTATTTTTTTTCTTTCATGGTCAATTGTGTCCCTTAATTAAAGATGCTAAAAGTTGGTGAACACCAAACTTATCTTTTATTGAGGGGATGGCTTAGCAATGCAAACCATTCTTCACAATTGATGTATTTTAAAAAAAAATTTTATGCATGATCCCTTTCTGTATGGTTTTGATTTCATGAATGAGAAATGATCTGTTGAACAGTGTTACATATGCAGACACCAAACTTAGTGTTTGATCATATGTTTCATCAAAATGATTTTTCATATGTTCTAAGAATATCTCCCTTTCTTTTGAAAAGCAAAAATTAAGTGTGCCTTAAGGGACACCAAACTTAGAAGTCTGACTTATGCTCTAAAATAAAGTATACATTTATCAAATATGAAAATTCAAAATCATACTCAGGAAATCATAGCTTATTAGATGAAAGAGAAATCAGAGATCTTAAATCATGGGTTGCCTCCCATGAAGCGCTCTTTTATTGTCACTAGCTTGACATTGAACTCCCTTTAGGGTGGTTGATGTTGGTGATGTCTCAACTTGTCACCTCTCACTATAAGCTTTCTCTGTGTGCTTTGATGCTCAATTTCCATATGCTCAAGAGAAAGTACTTGGTTGACAGTGTAATAATCTTTTGTTCCCTGCTGTTGATACACTAGTTGCACCTTGTCACCTTTGGCAAATCCTTCAGTTGGGATTTTCTTATTCTTCCACCCCTTGTAGGCCTTTTTCTTGTTTTTCTTCTTTTTCTTTCTTGTTGATCTTTCTTTCTTGACAGTGACTTGGGTTGTGACACCTTCCTTCTTGTTTATCATCCCAGCTTCTTTTTGAATTCCTTCTTCTTCTTGCAGATGCTTGTTTTTCTGTTCTACTGCCTTGTCGGTTGCTTGCTTTGGAAGGAAGTCACCACTTGTCTTGCTTGTTTCTTCATTCCTTTGTAATTCTGGAAAGACTTTCAAGGTGATGTTCTCCTCATGCATCCTGAGGGTTAGCTCTCCCTGCTCTATATCCACAATGGCTCTAGTAGTGGCCAAAAATGGTCGACCAAGTATTATGGAGTCATTTCCATTTTCTGAAGAATCCAGGATCACAAAATTTGTCGGATAGATGAACTTGTCAACCTTAACTAAAAGGTTCTCAATCAGCCTTTTAGGATATACTACTGATTGATCCACCAACTCCAAGGATATCTGTATTGGTTTCACCTCCTCTATGCCGAGCTTTTTCACTAAAGAAGATGGGATTAGATTTATGCTTGCTCCCAAGTCACACATCCCCTTGTTGATGAATAGGCTTCCAATAGTGCAGGGTAGGAAGAAACCTCCAGGATCTTCAAGCTTGAGAGGGAGTCCCTTTTTGATGAGTGCACTGCATTCTTCACTAAGCATTACAGTCTCCTTCTCATTCCAACTTCTCTTCTTGTTGATGAGCTTCTTTAAGAACTTGGCATACAGAGGCATTTGCTCTAATGCCTCAGCCAAAGGTATGTTGATTTCCAGCTTCTTGAAAGTCTCAAGAAATTTGTGGAAATGCTGATCCTTTGTCTCTTTGTGGAATCTCTGTGGATAAGGTATTGGGGGTGTCAGGCTTTTCTCCCCTTGAAGTTGTCTTGGAATCGGTTCTTCCATGATCTGCTTTCCCTTCTTCAGATTCTGTGGTTGGTTGTTTTCCTCTGTGAGTTTTTCTGGGACCTTCTTGCTTATCATGTCCTTGTTGATGGCTTCATCATTCTTTGTTGGCTCATTGTCATTATTCTTGGTTGCTCCTTGGTTACCATCCATTAACATCTTTCCACTTCTTAGTTGCACGACCTTGCATTATTCCTTTGGGTTAGGAATGGTGTCACTTGGTAGTGAGCTTGATGGTTTTTCAACAGAAATCTGTTTGGAGATTTGCCCAATCTGCCTCTCTAGGTTCTTCATGGAAGCTTCTTGGTTCTTTGTTGTCAATTCTTGGTTCTTCATCATTTTTTCCATGAGCAGCTCTAGATTAGTGATCCTCTGAGATTCTTGTGAGATGGGTTGGTTTTGGGGTATTGTTGGATGATGGTAAGTGCTTTGGTTAGTTGGGTGGTTATTAGGTAGGTGATGGTTAGAGTTGGGGTAATTATTTTGTGGTTTTCTGTATGTGTTTTGGTTAGTGTTTGGCTGGGGGTTGTGGTTTGTGCTTTTCCAATTGTTCTGACTTGAGTTTCTTTGCCATGGTTGTTGGCTTTGATTGTGGTTGTCTCCCCATCTGAGGTTGGGATGGTTCTTCCAAGATGGATTGTAAGTATCACCATAGACTTCATTTGTTCCAGGATTTTGGTTGTGCATGTATTGGACTTGCTCTTGCTGTTGCTCCTCTTGGGTTTCTTCACTTTGCACCCATGTGGTTGATAGTTGGCTTGTGGTGCTCACTGCTGCTACTTGCAGGCCATCAATTCTTTTGGCCATTTGCTCAAACTGTTGTTGAATCTGCTGCTGCATCATCTTGTTCTGAGCTAGAATTGAATCCACTCCTTCTAACTCCATTACTCCTCTTCTCTGTGATGGTTGGCGTTGTCTTTGATGAGCAAAGAAATATTGGTTGTTGGCTACCATATCAATGAGGTTTTGAGCTTCCTCTGTAGTTTTCATGAGTTGTAATGAGCCTCCAGCTGAGTGATCAAGTGCTTCTTGAGCCTTCAGAGTAAGTCCTTCATAGAAGTTTTGCAACTTATCCCATTCAGTAAACATCTCTGGTGGACATTTTCTCAATAGAGCTTTATATCTTTCCCATGCTTCATATAAATTCTCAGCCTCCATTTGAGTGAATGTCTGCACCTCAGTCTTCAGTCTTATGATTCTTTGAGGGGGATAAATTTTGGCAAGGAACTTGCTCACCAAGTCATCCCAAGTGTTGATGCTTTCCTTTGGGAACGTTTCTAGCCATTGAGTGGCTTTGTCCCTGAGAGAGAATGGAAATAACAACAACTTGTAACTGTCAGGAGGCACACCATTGGTTTTGACAGTGTCACAAATCCTCAAGAAGGTAGATAAATGTTGATTCGGATCCTCCAATGGCCCTCCTCCAAAAGAACAGTTGTTTTGAACCAAAGTGATGAGTTGTGGCTTTAGTTCAAAATTGTTTGCATTGACATTAGGAGTAAGAATGATACTTCCACAGTGTCTAGCATTTGCAAATGTGTATGAAGCCAGGACTCTTCTTTGTTGTGGGTTATTGTTGGCCCCTCCTCCTGGTTGATTGAGATTTGATGGATCTCCTTCCATCTCTTGGAATTCCTCCTCAGATTCTTCCTCTCCAATAATGTTCTTTCCTCTTTCAGCTCTTCTTATTCTTCGAAGAGTTCTTTGGTCAATTTCAGAGAGGATAGGGGAAGATCTTCCTGTACCTGACATACAAACACACAACAATAAACACACAGATCCAGATAACCAATGAAACTTCAATCTATAGCTAGAATGAAGTTGTAGTTAGTTTAAGCAAAAATTCAAACAGTTAGTGTGTTAGCCAAAATTAAAACAACAGAAAAGAAAAAGTGCTTGATCTAGACCTCCACTTCACTTAATCATTGTCAATCTATTTCAATCCCCGGGAACGGCGCGAAAAACTTGATGTGCGGAAAACGATCCGACAGAAAACTCACCAGCAAGTGTACCGGGTCGCATCAAGTAATAATAACTCACATGAGTGAGGTCGATCCCACAGGGATTGAAGGATTGAGCAATTTTAGTTTAGTGGTTGATTTAGTCAAGCGAATTAAGTTTTGGTTGAGTGGTTTGTATTTAACAGAAGCTAAATTGCTTGGAATGTAAAGGGAGAGGGGAGAATTGCAGTAAATTAAAGAGCAGGAAAGTAAACTTGCTGAATCTTAAAGAACAAGAAAGTAAATGACTGAAACTTAAAGTGCAAGAAATGTAAATTGCAGTAACTTAAAATGCAAGAAATATAAATTGCTTGAATGTAAAAGGGATTTGAGGACTGGGATTTTAGAATCTAAACAAAGAGAAATTGAATTGCAACAATTAATAGAGCAGAAATTGAATTAGAAGCAATTGGAACTCAAACAGTAAGGAAATTAAGTGCAGCAAAGGTTCATAGAAGAACCAAAAGGAAATTGGGATCTCAGGACTCCAGAGACTAGGTAGCAAAGCCTAGATCTCAATTGCCTTCCCAGATCCAAGTTCTCAAAGCAATTGACAAGAAATTGAAGAAGAAGCAGTAAAGGGAATGTAAATGAATTCAATTATGCAGAAGAGAAATTAAAGAGCTCTTGAGTGGAGATTGAGACAGAATTTCCTCAATTCTTAATACCCAAGACTCAAAGAAGAAAAGTAGAAAATGCCCAAGCAAGAACGAGGAAGAAGAGAGATCAATTCTCCTCCCTAATTCTCTGAAATCTCGGTCAAGTCTCTCAAAGAAAAGTTGCAAATTCTGCCGTGTTCGATTCTTGGCACCATAATGAGGCCTAGTTCCTTGCTTCCTCATTGTGCCGTGTTCGATTCTTGTGGCAAGCATTGGTAGGCTTTTTCCTTTGATTTATTTTCCATGAAGGCCCGATACTGCCCTTGTGGAGGGCAGGGCAAGGTTTTTCTCTTCTTTGATCCAAGGCACAATTTTGTGCTCTGCCCTTGTCGTGGGCAGGGCAGAGTTGCCTCTTCAAGCCTTGTTTCCTTATGTTGCCCTCCTAGAGAGCAGTCTGCCCTTGTGGAGGGCAATGCTTGCTCCCTTCTTTATGCGCCACGCCTTTTTCTCCTTGGGCCACGCTTTCTTAAGACACGCTTTCTCTTTTCTTCTTTTCTTCACCTTCAACCAAAACAACTACTCAAAGTATCACTAAATTCATAAGGCTTAGAAATTAATTAAAATTCAATTAAAATTAGCTTAAACCTCATGAGTTAGCATCAATTTAATGGTAGTTGCTTGATCTAAAGAAGTTATGTGTTTTCATTCCAAATCACTTACTTAGGATGCAAGAAAGTGCATAAAGACTAATAAAACAAGTGAAATTAGCTTGAAAAATGGGTATATGATGACTTGTCATCACCCAACTCCCCATTTAAGATTCTGCACTTTAATTTCTGTTATTTACTTTCTAGTCATTTAAATTTCTGCATATCAATCTCAATTCTATTTAGCTCAACTAGCATATTCTTCTAACTAAAAGTTGCTTGACCAATCAATCCCTGTGGGATTCGACCTCACTCTATTGTGAGTTTTACTTGACGACAATTCGGTATACTTGCCGAAGGGAAATTTGTTGAGAGACAAGTTTTCATGCATCAAGTTTATGGCGCCGTTGCCAGGGATTGATTTTGAATCATCAATGATTAAGTTAGAAGATCACTAGATTGAGCATTTTTTTTATTTCGTTATTCATTTTTTTTATTATTCAGTCAATTTACCTTAGTTCGTTTTTAATTTCTTCCTCATCCCCTATACCCTCTCTATTTTCTGTTCTCTTTTTCTTAGTTGATCATAATTCAGCTCACTAACCCACTAACGGTTTGATAAATTGCATCACTCACACTAACAATTACTCTAACAAGAATAGTCTTCACTATACCTCCTGTTGTGCAATCTATTTGTTGTATGACAGGGAGAAGAGAAGGAGTCTCAACATCCTTTGATTCAGAACCTAAAAGAATCCTTTAGAGGCTAAGAAGGGAGGCAAGAGGAAAAAGGATTATTGGTGCTGAGGAAGAGGAAAAATACTTTGAACCCAACATAGAAGAGAATTTGGAGAACAATCATGAAGAAGAAGCTCATAATCATGCCAGAGAAGGCCATGCAAACCGGGCTGGGCAAGAAAGGAGGGTCTTAGGATCCTATATCAATCCTAATCCAGGAAACTGTGGAAGCAGCATTCAGAAGCCCACTATACATGCCAACAATTTCGAGCTAAAACCTCAGCTCATCACCCTTGTGCAGAATAATTGCTCATTTGGAGGAGGTGCTCAAGAAGATCCTAATCAACACTTGACCACCTTCTTGAGGATTTGTGACACAGTAAAGTCCAATGGAGTCCACCCGGATGTCTATAGGTTGCTCTTGTTCCCGTTTTCACTCAGGGACAAGGCATCCAAATGGCTTGAATCCTTCCCAAAGGAAAGCTTAACTAATTGGGAAGAAGTGGTAAACAAGTTTTTAGCAAGATTTTATCCCCCTCAAAAGATCAATAGGCTAAGAACTGAGGTGCAGACTTTCAGACAACAAGATGGTGAGACACTTTATGAAGCATGGGAGAGATTCAAAGACTTGACAAGGAGATGCCCACCAGAGATGTTTAATGAGTGGGTTCAACTTCACATCTTCTATGAAGGTCTTTCCTATGAGTCAAAGAAGGCTGTGGATCATTCATCAAGAGGCTCTTTAAACAAGAAGGAAACCATTGAAGAAGCCATAGATGTCATTGAAACAGTTGCTGAGAATGACTACTTCTATGCCTCTGAAAGAAGTAACACTAGAAGAGTAATGGAGCTGAACCACATGGATGCACTGTTAGCCCAAAACAAGATGATCACCAAGCAGCTAGCAGATCTTACCAAGAAGGTGGAAGAGAACCAAGTTGCAGCAGCCATCACCTCATCACCAGCTCAAGAAGGAGTAAACATAGGAGAAGAAGGTGACTGGGAGCAAGCCAACTATGTGGGAAACTCACCTAGACAAGTCCATGATCCATACTCCAAAACTTACAACTCTGGATGGAGAAATCACCCCAACTTTGGATGGGGAAATCAACAAGACCAAGGGCAAGATCAGAGACGCCCCAACTTTAATTCCAACAACAATGCTACTCATCAAAACACCTCACAGAGATACTATCAACATCCATCTAACCAACCTTCTCAACCACCTAATCTCAACCCATCATCATTAACAGATGATAGGCTTTCAAAGATTGAGGCTCTACTTGAAAACATATGCAGAGAAGTCCAAGACAACAAAGTGTTTAAGGAAGAAGTGCGAGTAAATATCAAGAACCAAGGAGAAAACATCAAGAGATTAGAGTCCCAAGTAGGGTACCTATCTCAACAAATTCCCAAACCCACTGATGGATTCCCCAGTGATACAGAGAAAAATCCAAGAGGAGAAACAAAGAAAGTGAGATGGGAAGAATGCAAAATGATAACCACAAGTGATGAGGGGAGTATGAATGGAGTAGAACACCTCCAAAATAACCAAAAGGAAAGCCAGGAGGAAGGAAGCTGTGTAACTCAGCTTACACCAAGGAAGAGCTAAAGAAGAAGGAGGTATTGAACCCATATGCACCTTTTCCCCACAGACATGAAGGTGGTGTAGTAGGGAGAATGTACTCAAGGTTTCTTGATATGTTTGCATCTCTAGATGTAAATATACCATTCATTAAAGCCCTCCAACAGATGCCTTTCTACATCAAGTATATAAAGGAGCTACTAACCAGAAAAAGTCCATTGAAGGGTGGACAAACAATCAAGATGAACAGAGATTGTAGTGCTCTCATTCAACCAGGGCCACCCACAAAGAAAGAGGATTCAAGGAGTTTCCACATTCCTTGTGCCATAGGAGAAATAATGATTGGCAAAGGGCTTTGTGACTTAGGAGCAAGCATCAACCTAATGCCTCTCTCCCTCATGAAGAAGCTTCAAATCAATGAACTAACTCCTACTGATGTAATTATCAGATTGGCTTACAAAACTAAAAAACAAGCAATAGGGGTGGTTGAAAATGTGCTGGTGAAGGTTGGGAGCTACTATCCTCCCACAGATTTGGTTGTTCTGGAAATGGATGAGAATCCTATTTACCCCATCATTCTGGAAAGACCCTTCCTAGCCATTGTTAGATCACTCATAGATGTAGAACGAGGAGAGTTAGTGTTGAGAATACATGATGAGCAGCTCACTTTCAATGTTTTCAACCTCTCACAAGAAGCAGATCATGAAGACAATAAGTTGATGGAGGAACCAAACGAGGAAGCACAAACAACACAATTGCAAGCCCCATTAGTTGGGAAGCCATATAGTCAAGAAGAACAACATTCAAAGGTAATCCAAAGGGAACCAGAACCATCAGAGTCATGCAAGATCAATAACAAGAATCTCCTAGAGAAAGAATCCATAGAAAACAAGACAACATTAATGGAAACAAAGAAGAAAGTTCCAAGGGGATGGAGAAATAAGAAAATTCCTACAAAAAATTTTTCACCAGGTGATGAAGTGATTTCTACATACTTTCCATCTATACCACCTCACCTCCCCACTATTCCATTTCAGCTTCCCCCAGTATATACCATCAATAAAATCATGTCCTTAGAACATATAGAGCTTATCAACAAGGCTAATGGACATAGGTTCACTGCAAGAGGGGAGGACTTCAAGAACTATCAACCACCTTGACAAGGGACAACCGTCAAGCTAATGATGTTAAAGAAGCGCTTCATGGGAGGCAACCCATGCTCTATAACTCCTTTCTTAAATTTCTAATAATAGCAATAAGGCAATTTCCATGGAATTTCAAATTAATTTTGACGACTAACATAAAGCCCCTTTATATGTGACTTATAGTACATGATAAGTTTGGTGTTCAAAGCACACCAAGTGTGGTTTGAACACACCTTATTAGGAAAGTTTATTCCCCAAACTTGTTGCACTATGAGATTACAAACAAGTTTGGTGTACCAACGTGCATGCATGGGAAGCTTAATGTTTGATTAATTTGCTTTCATGGAAAACAGTTAGTCATATAGAAACAAAAGAAAAAGAAAAATAAATATTTTATTAGTTCACACTTCTTCCCACCAAAAGTTTTAAATAACCCATTGCATTTACTTTTCGTATATAGGGAATCAAAAAGGATATTGATGGTACTTGATAGGACAATTGAGGAAAGGAGATTCGGCCACTACACCAAGGGAATTTCACACTTGTCTTCATAGGGAATGTCCTTGGAAGTGTTGCCATGCAACATTGGGAGTGGATAATCTTGAGGACCGAACCAAGACCCCCATAAAAGAGGTGATCCTTGTGCTCATTCAATCTCAAAAGCCCAACCGTCCACTATCAAACACCATCATCAATCCACACCCTTCAATCAATTGCCATCTTCATATTTAAACTTCTATACACAACCTATCCATACACACTCATGCTCACCATTCTCATTCCCTCCTTTCAGTCATACACACATCACTTCCACCAAAGTTTCACATACACCTTCATAGCCTTCACCATTTTCACAAACTAATCCTCACTCATGGCATCATCAAGCTCCAAGAGGCAAAAAGGGAAGGGACCCATAGAGCATCCTCCTTTTGATGAAGTGCGATTTAGAACCTTCTATCATGCACTTCAGTATGGGTGGATGACTGAGAAGGAAATCATTTATGAACTAGGCTTTCAAGTCACAAAAGTCGAGTGCCCAGAAATCTTAGAGAAGGTGGAACAACACCGATGGGAGCTCCTCACTGACCCTGTCACAAGGGTGAATGCCACTCTAGTAAGAGAGTTCTATGCAAATGCAGTTAGGCAAGACAAGAAGGATGACTCATACACAAGTTTTGTGAGAGGGATCATGGTAGACTTTAGCCCCATGACTATCATGAGAGTATTGAAATTGAGAAGCATACCCTTTGAAGAGGAGAGCTATCACTCGAGAATGGACCAAAACCCCAATTATGACTAGATTCTACAGGATATATGTGTGTAAGGAGCAGATTGGGAGAGAAGTCCCAAGGGGAAGCCAAAATTTATAAAAAGAGGAGATCTCCTCCCTGAGGCTAAAGGATGGTTCAAAATTGTAAGGAGATCCATTCTCCCAGCTGGAAACAACTCAGAAGTGAACCTCAAGAGAGCAACGATGGTGCAATATATAATGAAGGGAGGAGAGATCAAGGTTCATGAACTCATAGCTCAAGGTATTCGGAAGCTCGCCGAGAAGAGTGACTCTGAAGGAAAGTTGGGTTATCCTAGCACTATCTTCCGCCTTTGCAAACTGGCCAGGGTGATATTCGAAGATGAAAACCCTGAGTGGATAAAGGTTGGTCTTCCACTCACTTATCGCCGGATGCACGATGCTGCAACTCCATTACCTCCACGAAGGGTACGGAAGAGACCAGCTCATCAAGCTGAAGAAGAACAACATCCACAAGAGCAAGTTTCAGCCACCCTAAGCATGCACAAACTGCAGGAGGCTATTAACACCTTATCTAGGCAATGCATGGAAAATCAAGAGGCGTAAAGGGAGCTCCAAATACAATCAAGGGATCGCCATGAAGATTCACTTTCTAGATGGATGAATCAACAAAGGGAGTGGCAAAAACAACTGATGGATCAGCAATTGGAACAAGGAAGAAAATAGAGTGAATCCTTCCACAACCTGAATCAGAAACATGATCAACAAGAAGAAGCCATCCAAAGGCTAATCAACATCCAAGCACATCAAGGAGCACACATTCATGAGATGCATAGGAAACAAAGTGAACAAGCAGATCTTTTCGATGAATATAGAACATTCTCGGAAGGAGTCTACATGAGTGAGACTGGATACCATGTGAATACCCAAGCCAGGCTTGGATATCTAATCGAACAATTACCTGTTTTACATCCAGGAATCACAAAATATGAGGATGTAAAGGATGAATTAGCACGAGTGGAGCACGAAAGGGCTGAACAAAGTCATGAATCAGTAAGGAAGGCACTAGAAGATTGGAAATTAGCTAGAGGAAATCGGATGAGAGGAAGCACAAGTGGACGAAGCGAATCTAAAAATGGCAAGGGAGAAGAAGAAGAATGAGCATACCAACAAGTGAAAGGTGGTGAAGTCCCTTCTTAATTTACTTTCTTTTTCAAAGCTTTAAATAAGGAAAATCATGTATGAAATAGAACATGTTTCCATGGTAGCTTAGGATTTTCAATTATGCATTTAAGTTTCATTGCTTAGGTCTATGTTACTGAGCCTAATGTCTTAAATGCTCACTTTCATCTTCCTTACTTGTATGCTTATCTCTCTAAGTTTATCTAAAAGAAAATGTTATGGGAAGAACAAGAGTGGAGTCATTTTGCAAAGTGCATTCTGAATGTTTATGGTAGGATGATTAGTAAGCTAAGTTGGTTCAGCAAGAAAGGAAAGAAAGCAACTATCTATCCTAAGTCCTATGTTTGAGACACATTTTTTGAGGCTAGCTAACCAATAAGATCCCGACAAGAAAAGAAAGAGAGTAATATAAGTGAAAATAAGAAAGGGAACACAATAAGAAACAATGCTAGGCACCAAGGGTTTCAAAATTGAGGCAAGTGTCTGTGTTGTTTATGTACAAGGGATATACTTGGATGAATAAGCTCTTACGGATGCCTTATCAATTGGTAACTTGGATTAACTAATCCGGGATTATCAGCTGAAAGTCCACTATCAGGAGTAACCATTGTTACAGAGCACTTAGTAACCCAAAGAGGTGCTGGACACCAAGGTCTCAAGAAAGAAGAATAACAAACCATGTGCCTGTGGTGTGTATGTATGAGGGAAAGAGACTTGAGGGAGTAAGTCCTTAAGGGTGTCTTAACACCTAGCACCTTAAAACCAACTGGTTTGGGAGTGTTGGCTAAAAGCTTATCATAAAGAGTCGCCCTCTTACAAAGCACCTAGCAAAAAGAAAAATAAACTTTGAAAAAAAAAAGAGAAGGATCAATAAGAAAGAAGCCTCAAGGGATGCAATCAAGAGAGTGACTAGGGATTTGATAAAGGCTTGAAACCAAAAAGGGAAGAACCTAAGTTGCTATGCATGAAACTCCATGAACTAGGAATGATACTTCCATTTTATCTTCTTGTTCTTTCATTTCATTTTTCTTATGCTTTAGTACTTGCTTAGGGAGAAGTAAGCTTTAAGTTTGGTGTTGTGATGCCAGGGCATCTAGGCCAGTTTTACTGACCTTTTCTTTACTATTTTAGGGTAGTTTCATGCAATTTCCTAGTGAATAAGGAAAGTTTTGGGTGAAAATACACTTACACCTTCATTTAAGCAACTATTGTGAATTTTGCATGATTTCATGAGATTTTTGCCAGAATTGCATGATAATTTGATGATGCATAATCTCATGACTTTGGCTAGAGCTTTGATGCACTTTAATTGCTTGATTTCAGGACAAATGAAGCATGGAAGAACCACGTTAGCATTCACGTTAACTTAGTTAACGTGACTACTAACGTGGGATGGCAAAGAGCTTGCAACGTTAATGAGAAAAACGATCACCAATAATGTCTGCGAAGCCATTCATAGCTTACGTTAACGTGGTACTTAACGTAGAAGAAAAAGAAGACTCCACGTTAACGAGAGACATGAACTCCAAGAACGTTTCTCCTCAACGTTAGTGGTAAAAGTGAACACCACTAACGTTGGGAAACTAGGCAATGCCCCACGTTAAGAGTCACGGGCATTGCCATTTGGCTAATAAGCCCGTGGATATTGAAGTTCCACAAATGGTACTTCCCGATACTGTATTTGAAGCGGTTGTTCGAATTCCTTATGATATGCAAATCAAACAAGTTCTTGCTAATGGTAAAAATGGGGCTTTGAATGTTGGGGCTGTTCTTATTTTACCGGAGGGCTTTGAATTGGCCCCCCCCCCCCCGATCGTATTTCACCCGAGACTAAAGAAAATATGGGTAATCTCTCTTTTCAAAGCTATCGTCCCACAAAAAAAAACATTCTTGTGGTAGGTCCTGTTCCCGGCCAGAAATATAGTGAAATCACCTTTCCTATCCTTTCCCCCAATCCCGCTACTGAGAGAGATGTTCACTTCTTAAAATATCCAATATATGTAGGCGGGAACAGGGGGAGGGGTCAAATTTATCCCGATGGGAGCAAGAGTAATAATACTGTGTATAATGCTACAACAGAACTTAGTTAACGTGAACTCTAACGTGGAAGAGGATCAACAACGCCAACGTTAGTGACACTCACTTTTGTCACTAACGTTCGATCATTAGCATTGCCTACGTTAACTCTCACGTTAAGATTGTTAACGTGAAAGGTAACGTGGAGTTGAATTCAAAGAACCAACGTTAGTGACACTCACTTTTGTCACTAACGTTGGGAGATGGCTTCATTACTACGTTAAGAGCCACGTTAGCTTAGTTAACGTGGGTTCTAACGTAGGGACTTAAGGCAATTTGAGCATTAGTGACAAAGGTGAGTGTCACTAACACTCTCGAATGTGATAGATACCCACGTTAAGAGCTACGTTAGCCAAGCTAACGTGAGATCTAACGTAGGGGCAAAGAGGCAAGCAACGTTAATGGGAAAAGTGATTCCCATTAACGTTTGCGAAAAGGGGCACAAGCCAACGTTAATGGGAAAAGTGAGTCCCATTAACGTTGGCCAAGGATTGAGTAAGAAACGTTAGTATTCATGTTAAGATTACTAACGTTGGAATTAACGTGGGTATATAAGGGTGGAACGTTAGTGGAAAAAGTGAATGCCACTAATGTTCTCGCATCCAAAATGTTACTCAACGTTAATCTCACTAAATGCTCAAGCCTAATTCATATTTCTCTGCAAGCTGGGCCCACTAAAGATGAGAATTATTTCAACTCAAGGTCCATAGCCCACATCCAAGACTTGAAGAACTCACTAGAAGATCATGAGGAGTAGTATATATAGGAGTAGTTTTGAACTAGAGAGAAGCTTAGCACTTTTGGGAACTACTCTCTGCATATTTACTTTTCTGTACTTCTAGCATGGATTCTTCTTTTCTGCCATTTTTCATTCCTAGAGCTATGAACAACTAAACCCCTTTCATTGGGTTAGGGAGCTCTGTTGTAATTTGATGGATCAATTATAGTTTTCATTCTTCTTCTTCTTTCTTTTCTCTTGATCTTACTAGAAAGCTTTCGATCTTAATTCAATTGGTTAGTTGTCTTGGAAAAGAAACTCTCCATAATTGGATCTCCTTTGAACCTTGGAAAAGGGATGAGGAAATCATGCTAGAAATGCTTTCTCATGTTAGACCAAATTGGGGTTTGGATGGATATTGTGACATTTAATCCTCCCAACACTTTGATTTGGAAATACATGTGGTATAATCAGTGACCACACTTTCATATCATCCCATGAGCAATTAAATCAAGGAATTGGGCAATTGTTCAAGCTTAGAGTGATTGGATTGCCAAGGAATTGGGATCCAATCACTTAAGATTGCCAAGGAGATTAATGAATGCATTGATTGAGGAAGAGATGAGAATGAACTTGATCCGGAGAATGCAATATCTCCTAAACCCAATGATCTCCCCATTTCTGATCTTACCCATTCTATTTACTTTCTGCCATTTAATTTCCTGCTTATTATCCCAACTCCCTATTTAAGATTCAGCACTTTAATTTTTGTTATTTACTTTCTAGTCATTTAAATTTTTGCATCTCAATCTCAATTCTGTTTAGCTCAACTAGCATATTCTTCTAACTAAAGTTGCTTGACCAATCAATCCCTGTGGGATTCGACCTCACTCTATTGTGAGTTTTACTTGACGACAATTCGGTATACTTGCCGAAGGGAAATTTGTTGAGAGACAAGTTTTCATGCATCAACCAAACACCTCCATTGGACCCTAATCTATGTCTACCATACCAACCACATTTTGAACCGTATGAGCCACACATGGAACCACCATTCCATGATTACTACTCCAAAGAACCATCTCAATACACACCACCACATCCGTACCAAGAAGAACCACCTTCCTATTATGAACCCTTTCTCCAAGATAATGAACCCTCATATCCATCCCAATCCTCAATGGATGAAATCCTTAGCCTTATACTTCAAGGGCAAGGAGAAATGCAAAGGGAGACACTAGAATTTGTGGCTACTTTGACCAAGGTAGTAAGCACCTTAACCTCCCAATGCTTAAGTACTCAAAGCACTCCCATGGTCACATGTGGAGAATCAATTGAAAAGTATAGCATGAAGGAGAGATTGGAAACTCCGGTGGAAAATGAGGAATGCCACTTTGTATTAGAACAATTGGAGTAGCCTATGATCATCGAAGAAGAGGAAGAAGTGGTTGAAGATTTAGGAGATACGGAACCTCCTTGGGAACTTAGAGTTGAAGAGAACAACTCCAAGAAGATTGAATTGGATGTTGAGGAGGAGAGTGCACAACCTCCAAAACAATTATTGAATGAAGCCTTAGAAGGAATGGAGCAAGAGTTGAGTTTCCTTGGTGATGAAGATCATGCATCCAACCTTCTTGGTGGTGAATCCTTTGAATTTGAAGAACCTTCTCCCAATGAGATAAAAAGCAATGTAGAGGTAGATTTCTCTCTTCTTCCCATCTATGATTTAATTGATGGAGAAGAGCTAGATGAAAATTATGAACAAAGGATTGAAAGTGAAGAAGTTTGTGAAGAGGTGGAGACAAACAAGGAAGCAAACAAGGGAGTAGAGCTTGCAAGGACATTAGATATACCTCTCCCCAAGCCACCACCATCCATTCTTTCGTTCAAGTGGGTAAGTTCCTTGTACTTAAGCTTTATCATCCCCCTTGAATATGGTTTACTTCAGACGGATGGTCAACTTAGAAAAATTAGTGGCTTTAATAGTAAAAGGAAGATGGTTAGTGGTTGGAAGCATCAGTCTAGGTTCATTATGGTCACATGTCCAAAGCTTGATAGCAAAGGTTGGTGTAGAACTAGAGTGCATGGGTCTAAAAGGATGTTTGGTCACCTTATTGAGAATTCATCTTACTTTCCACCCACATGGACTAATGATAATCAACTTAGAGACGGGTGTGAAAATAAAGTGTGAGATCCCGGATCATAAGAAGAGGATCAACATTAGGAGCCCATGGTTTGTTGAGAACTCCATCAAAGCTTGGAGATATTGATCTTGAATGATGGAGCTTATTGGAGGTCCAAGCATTGGTGGAAGTTCCAAGATGAATTTAAGCAAAAGCCACCTTGAGAGGAGCTCCCTATAAGTCCAACTTAAGGACAATAAACAAAAGTGCTAGGTGGGAGACACCCCACCATGGTAAAATCTTTTCATTTTCTTTTTTGTACATATTAGTAGAATTAGTTTAATTTCATGTTTAGATTAGTTGGTTGAGTTTATTTGATAGTTTAGTATGTTAAATAAGGTTTTAAGGTGTTTTGGGTAGCTGTTTGGAGATTTGGCATGCTTGGATTGGTGCAAAAACATAAAAAAATTTGAAAAATAAAGCACCATCCACGTGTACGCGCACTGCACGCGTATGCGTGCATCAAGAATTTTCACCAACCCCCACGGACGTGCCAAAGACGCGTACGCGCAGATGTACAAATTTCACCCCTAGCTAAAAACCTGAGAGTTAAGCCTGCACTGTGCGAAAATCGAGCCTAAGGCACAAACCAATTCGTGCGTACGCACACCTGGCGTGTACGCGTTCTTTTTGGCAACTTGCGGATTGACGCGCAAGCGCACTGTACGCGCGCGCCGATAGTGCCACCTGCCCTCCTGGTACATTTTCCAGAGAGTTATTCCCACGCTGCGCCAACGTAGTGCCTTTGGCACAAACCCACTCGCGCATACGCGCACATGCTGCGTACGCGCTACTCTCAGAATATTCCATCGATGCGGACGCACTCTGTACGTATACACGTCGTATCCATTGCACCACCATCCGCACTCGTCCGTCGTGCACGCTTACGCGCAGATTCCCTTATCTCAAGCATTTCCTTTCTTCTCTTCTTTCCGTTTCTTTCCTCCTACTTTCTTCTTCCCTTCTTCAACCCCTCATCCAACACTCCTAAACACCATTGATAACCATTTATTTTAGTTAGTTAATTAGTTAGTTAGTTAGTTGATTAGTTAGTTAGTTTAGTTTTCATTTCATTTTCTCTTTTTCATTATAAGTGTTGGATTATTATTCTTGTTTACCATTAATTGCTGCTGGATAATAAAATGGATATTATCTTAACATCATTATGTCTATAATCTTTGTTGGAGTCTATTGTTGAGGTTATATTTTGTTACTTGGTTTTGAGTTCTTCATGCTTACCTTTTAAGAATACCAAGTGATGAGAATTGCCTTCGAGCTTGTAACTCTTCTTGAATTACATGATTTGGCCACCATGTGGTTTGAGCCTTATTCTGTGATTAGGCAACCTCTTGATGGATGATGTTATGCATTTACCTTAATGCCTTGTGTTATGATCATATGCATCCAAATACTTTTAGCTTGAATGCTTTCATGCCTCTTTAATGCTTGTCTTACATTACAAGTTTACTTAAAGCATTTCAAGCACACTAGAATAAGTAAAGAGCTTGCTGCTATTGTGACTTAGCCTTTCATGTTAGTGTGTGCTCTAAACCGTGCGCAACTTAGAATGCACACTCACTTTTATTAATGTCACATTAATTCACTCATTCCATTCTAGTGATTTACCTCACTCCAACAATGTATGCTTTCTTGCTTTCATATCTTCTCATCTTATGGTGTTATATTTTTGCTTTTCATGATAGATGCACCACAAGCAATAACAGAAGCAAGACTAAGAACACGCAGCAATCCAGAGATTCGCCGTACCCCCTTGCTCATCTTTGGATGCACCAAGGACGGTGCAAACTTTTAAGTGTGGGGAGGTCATCCGACCGGTCGGCGATTTTGGGTGACAAATTTCTAATCCCAACACTTTTTCATTTCGTTTTATGTTTTTAGGATTTTTACTTGCATTTTCTTATTTTCGCATATGTATACACAATAAGCTTTGTCAAAATAATGAAATTTTTCAAGAAATTTATCTATAGGGCACCTCAATTGATTTGAGTGAAAAACTTTTTCATAAAACTCGCTTGAAGTATATATATTGTAGATCATAATTCTTGAGCTAATGGTGTGGTTACATCTTATAACCGCTTATTTTTCCTTTTTGTGTGCATTATTCTCTTTCTATGATTGTGATCTTTGCTTTGTTTGATTCTTTATGTCCATTATTTTGTGTATACATGCATTTATATGATTGAGACCATCATTTCATTAGATCACTTGCCCAAATAGCCTTACCTTTTATCAACCTTTGTTAGCCAACTTTGAGCCTACGATTAACCCACTTTGTTCTTAATTTAGCACATTACAAGCCTTAAAGCGAAAAACAATAAATGTCCTTAATTTGGATCTTTGATTGGCTTAGGCTAGTGTGTGTATGTATCATTCAAGTGTGGGAAATTGGTGCACGAAATCTTAATCTCAATATCAAAATCAAAATTTCTTATGATCTCGTACCACTAACCAGCAAGTGCACTAGGTCGTCCAAGTAATACCTTACGTGAGTAAGGGTCGATCCCACGGAGATTATTGGTTTGAAGCAAGCTATATTTATTTTATTAATCTTATTCAGGAGGCCAGTAAGATTATTTGGATTTAATTGTAAGAAGTCAAAGTGTTTAAAATTATTAGAAAAATAAAAGAGAATCAAAGCGTTACTTGTTGTTCAGTAATGAGAAATATGTTGGAGTTTTAGAGATGCTTAGTCCTCTGAACTTCAACTCTTCCTTGAAATCCTTTTCCACACGCAAAATCCCTTCTATGGCAAGCTCTACGTAGGGTGTCACCGTTGTCAATGGCTACTTCCCATCCTCTCAGTGAAAACGTTCCTATGCTCTGTCACAGCACGGCTAATCATCTGTCGGTTCTCAATCAGGTTGGAATAGAATCCATTGATTCTTTTGCGTTTGTCACTAACGCCCAGCCTTCAGGAGTTTGAAGCTCATCACAGTCATTCAATCCCGGAATCCTACTCAGAATACCACAGACAAGGTTTAGACTTTCCAGATTCTCATGAATGCCGCCATCAATCCGGCTTATACCACGAAGATTCTGAGTAATGAATCTAAGAGATACTCATTCAATCTGATGTATAATGGAGGTGGTTGTCAGACACACGTTCATGGACTGAGGAAGGTGATGAGTGTCACGGATCATCACCTTCTCCATAATTAAGCGCGAATGAACATCTTAGATAAGAACAAGCGTGTTTGAATGGAAAATAAAGGAATTGTATTAATTCATCGAGACGCTGCAGAGCTCCTCACCCCCAACAATGGAGTTTAGAGACTCATGCCGTCAAAAAGTATGTAATTCAGATCTGAAAATGTCAGGAGGTACAAGATAAGTCTCTAAAAGTTGTTTAAATAGTAAACTAGTAACCTAGGTTTACAGAATATGAATAAACTAAGATAATTGGTGCAGAAATCCACTTCTGGGGCCCACTTGGTGTGTGCTGGGGCTGAGACTAAAGCTATCCACGAGTAGAGGCTTTTCTTGGAGTTAAACTCCAAGTTATGACGTGTTTTGGGCGTTCAACTCCGGATCATGACGTTTTTCTGGCGTTTAACTCCAGACAGCAGCATGTACTTGGCGTTCAACGCCAAGTTACGTCGTCTATCTTCGCGCAAAGTATGGACTATTATATATTGCTGGAAAGCCCTGGATGTCTACTTTCCAACGCCGTTGAGAGCGCGCCAATTGGACTCCTGTAGCGCCAGAAAATCCATTTCGAGTGCAGGGAGGTCAGGATCCAACAGCATCAGCAGTCCTTTTTCAGCCTAAGTCAGATTTTTGCTCAGCTTCCTCAATTTCAGCCAGAAAATACCTGAAATCACAGAAAAACACACACTCATAGTAAAGTCCAGAAATATGATTTTTGCTTAAAAACTAATAAAATTCTATTAAAAACTAATTAAAACATACTAAAATCTACATGAAATTACCCCCAAAAAGCGTATAAAATATCCGCTCATCACAACACCAAACTTAAACTGTTGCTTGTCCTCAAGCAACTAGATAAATAAAATAGGATGAGAGAAATTAAGAAGTAATAATATCTAAGAGTTTTAAATGGAGCTCAGGTTCTTTTTAGATGAGCGGGGCTTGTAGCTTTTTGTTTCTGAACAGTTTTGGCATCTCCCTTTATCCTTTGAATTTCAGAATGATTGGCATCCATAGGAACTCAGAATTCAGATAGAATTATTGATTCTCCTAGTGTAGTATGTTGATTCTTGAACACAATTATTTTATGAGTCTTGGCCGTGGCCCTAAGCACTTTGTTTTCCAGTATTACCACCAGATACATAAATGCCACAGACACATGACTAGGTGAACCTTTTTCAGATTGTGACTTAGCTTTGCTAGAGTCCCCAGTCAGAGGTGTCCAGAGCTCTTGAGCACACTCTGTTTGCCTTGGATCACGACTTTAACCACTCAGTCTCAAGTTTGTAACTTGGACCTTCATGCCACAAGCACATGGTTAGGGACAGCTTGATTTAGCCGCTTAGGCCTGGATTTAGTTTCCTTGGGCCCTCCTATCCATTGATGCTCAAAGCCTTGGATCCTTTTTACCCTTGCCTTTTGGTTTTAAGGGCTATTGGCTTTTTCTACTGCTCCTTCTTTTTTTTTTTTGAATGGACTGCTTTTTCTTGCTTCAAGAATCAATTTCATTATTTTTCAGATCATCAATAATATTTTTCGTGTTCCTCATTCTTTCAGGAGCCAATATTCATCAAATTCAAAGTACAAGTTATGCACTGTTCAAGCATTCATTCAGAGAACAAAAAGTATTGCCACCACAAATAATTAATTATAATTTTTATTATTAAGAACTCAAAAAATATAGATTACTTCTTTATTCTAAAAAAAATCTACTACTTTATTCATGCCTGATGATGATGAGAAAAATAAATTATAGATTAATTGGAAATAAAATCAAAATAGATATACTACTTACTACTACTAAATATCTCCTAAGGTAAATTTTTATAATAATACTATCACTAAGTTAAAGCAGAAAAATTGGAACTCAGCAACCTGTTGTTTTGAGGAGTAGATGTTCCTCTAATCTGTGGGGTGCTTTTCAAGGATTAATTTTTGGCGCTTTAGCTCCCTTAGATCACGCCCTTGCTCTTCCTGTTCCTTAAGCAGTTTGCAAAGCATGCTACTTTGATTGTTCTATTCTTCCTTTATTTGGTCCATAGCTTCTTGCAATTTGGAAATAGAAGCCTCAAGATGTTCCCAATATTCGAATTGAGGCAGTTCTGGGAGGGCTTCCTGTGCTCTCCTCTTGGCTGAATCATCTTGTTGCTGTTGTCTGACCATTGATATTCCAGTGATTGGTCTCTCAACTGGAATATACTCTGTTATTCCCATCTTCACTCCGGCATCTTTGCAGAGCATAGAAATTAAGCTTGGATAGGCCAATTTGGCGTCCTTGGAATTCCTATTTGCTATTTTGTATAGCTCACATGAGATCAGTTGATGGACTTCTACCTCTTTTCCCAACATGATGCAGTGAATCATTACTGCTCTTTTAATGGTAACTTCAGAACGGTTGCTGGTGGGCAATATGGAATGCCCAATGAAATCTAGCCAGCCTCTGGCTACTGGTTTTAGATCTTCTCTTTTGAGTTAAATTGGGGTGCCAGTGGTGCTGGTGGTCCACCTGACTTCAGGGATACATATATCCTCTAGAATCTTGTCTAGACCTTTATTTACCCGCATCATTCTCCTATTAAAGGAGTCTGGGTCATCTTTCAGTTGAGGAATCTTAAATATCTCCCTGATCTTGTCAGGATGGGTATGAACAATCTTTCTTCTGACTAAGGTCCGATGGTCATATAGAGCAGCTCCAATTATTCTTTGCCTGTCTGTCTGTCATAGATTAGCATAGAACTCTTGAACCATGTTCCTTCCCACTTTCGTTTCAGGATTGGCCAGAATTTCCCAATTCCTGTTTCGAATTTGCTCTTGGATCTCCGGATATTCATCTTCTTTTAGATCAAATTTGACTTCCGGGATCACTGATCTGTGACTCATTATTTTGTAGTAATGGTCTGAATGTTCTTTAGTTAAGAACTTCCCTTGATTCCAAAGTGGCTTTGGAGTACTCTCTTTCTTGCCTCTTGGGGTGGGTTGTTTTCCTTTAGGAGCCATGATCTTGATGAGTATGTTTTTGTGATCACGGATAACCACACCAAACTTAGAGTTGTGCTTGTCCTCAAGCAAAAGAGAAGAAAGAAGAGGGATAGGAGGAGAGCAAGTGTTGCAAGGTGATGATGAGTGGGGCGCCGAACTCAATATATAGGGAGGGGGGTGGGAAATTTCGAAAATAAGAAAAGAATAAGATAGAAGATATGATTTAGAAAAGATAGATATGATAAGAAAAAGATATAGTTAAAAAAAAGAAGGATATGAACAATAATTAAAAAGATAAATCTGAATTTTTTATTTTGAAAAAGATTTTAAAAAGATAATTGAGTTTTAAAAACAAACTTAAAAGAGTTGGATTGGATTGGAAAACAATGTGTCCTTATGGATTAAGATATATTTGAAATTTTTGAAAAAGGAATTTTAGAAATTAGGGTTCTTAGAAAACTAATTTGATTTGAAGGATTGACATTTTGAAATATGTTGATGCAAGAAATTTTGAATTGAAACATAAAAATTTAGAAAATTTGTAAAAAAAAATGAATTTTACCTCCTCCCCACCATCCTGGCGTTAAACGCCCAAATGCTGCATGTTTTGGGCGTTTAACGCCCAAATGTTGCTTCTCCTGGGCGTTCAACGCCCAGCTGATGCATCTTTCTGGCGTTGAACGCCAGGAAGTCCTTCATTACTGGGCATTTTTCTGAACGCCCAGGATGCTGTCAATCTGGCGTTAAACGCCCAGAAGGTGCTTCTTTCTGGCGTTTAACGCCCAGAAGATGCTCCTTTCTGGCGTTTAACGCCCAGTGGGTGCTTCTTTTGGGCGTTCAACGCCCAAAATGTTTCTTACTGGCCTTTTTTCGCCAGTGAACTTCCAAATTCCCCTTTAACTTTGTGAATCCAATCAATTGCTATTTTACCTTGAGGATATTTTGACCTATACCTGTAAAAATTAATAGAAACAAATAAAATTAAATTTTATGATTGGCTGGGTTGCCTCCCAACAAGCGCTTCTTTAATGTCATTAGCTGGACTATTACTGAGTTTTAATTAAGTCTCAGTTTTGAGCATTCTTGCTCAAAATTGCCTTCAAGATAATGTTTAACTCTTTGTCCATTAACAATGAACTTTTTGTTAGAGTCATTATCCTGAAGCTCTATGTATCCATATGGTGATACGTTTGTAATGACATATGGACCTCTCCACCGGGATTTTAATTTCCCGGGGAATAATTTGAGCCTAGAATTAAATAGCAGAACTTTCTGCCCCGGCTCAAAGACTCTGGATGATAATTTCTTATCATGCCATCTTTTCGCTTTCTCTTTGTAAATCTTTGCATTCTCGAAAGTATTGAGTCTAAATTCCTCTAGCTCATTTAACTGGAGCAATCATTTTTCTCCAGCTAACTTGGCATCAAGGTTTAGGAATCTGGTTGCCCAATAGGCCTTGTGTTCCAGTTCCACTGGCAAGTGACATGCCTTTCCATACACAAGCTGGTATGGAGAGGTCCCTATAGGGGTCTTGAATGCTGTTTTGTATGCCCACAGAGCATCATCCAAGCTTCTTGCCCAATTGATGGGATATTTTTGGTTGAAAAATTAATTTCTCCCAAAATAACACCAATCTAACCGGCAAGTGCACCGGGTGTCATCAAGTAATAAAACTCACGGGTGTGAGGTCGATCCCACAGGGATTGAAGGATTGAGCAATTTTAGCTTAGTGGTTGAATTAGTCAAGCGAATCAAGATTTGGTTGATTGAGTTGCAGAATTTAAATTGCATTGAAAGTAAAGTGAACAAGAATTAAAGTGCTGTATCTTAAAGAACAAGGAATTAAATGGCAGAAACTTAGATTGCAAGAAATGTAGATTGCAAGAATCTTAAATGGCAAGAATTGTAAATGACTTGAAATGTAAAGGGGATTGGGACTTGGATTTGCAAGATCTAAACAAAGAGAATGTAAATTGCATTAAACAGAAGAGTAAATGGGGAATGGGTTGAAACAGATTCGAAACAGAAAATTAAATGAGCAATTAAAGCAAGAAACAGAAAATTGAAATGGGAAATTGGATCTCAGGACCCAGAGACTAGAAAACCAAGTCTAGATCTCAATGCCTTCCTAGATCCAACAAGAACAATCTCAAGGGAATTGTAAATTGCAAGGAAATAAATGAGAAAGTAAGTAGCAGGAAATGAAACTAAATTTGCAGTGAAAGTAAACAAGATCCAAGGTGAGATTGAAACAGAATTCCTTCAATTCTCCAACCCAAGATCGAAGATAGTGTATTTGAAATTGAAAACAATCAAACTAAGAAATTCAAAGGCATTCAAGCTCCCAAAACAGAAAAGAAATTCTCTCAAAACTCTAAAAGGGAAGCTCCCCGAATAAATTGAATCTAAGCCTATTTATACACTTTCTTCAATTGATCTTCAAGCCTTGAGTTGGGCCTTTGCTCTTGGTGGATTTGGGTTGAAAGAGGCCTTGGTTGATTGCTCTTGAAGTTTGGAGAGGAACCCAAGTGAACCAATTGAACCGGAATTGAGTTTTGTAAATTTGAATTCAAAGTTAGCCTCAAAGTTAGGGGGCTAACTTCAAAGCTAACTTTTTCAAGCAGCAAAACAAATTTGCTGCACTTCACGTTTGGGCCAACGTTAGGGGGCTAACTTTGACCCTAACGTTGGCCTTGCTTTGAGTTGGAGTGGCGCCAACGTTAGCCTCCAAGTTAGGGGGCTAACGTTGGCGCAAACGTTGCACACCCTGGAGGACAATTCAGATGCCAACGTTAGCCTCCAAGTTAGGGGGCTAACGTTGGCGCAAACGTGGCTAGCCCTGGGAGAAATTTTTAGCTTCCAACGTTAGCCTCCAAGTTAGGGGGCTAACGTTGAGGCTAACTTCAACTCCAACTTCATTCCTTCTGGTTCAATTTCACTTGATTCCTTGTCTTCTCTTAGTTTCTAGCCAATCCTTCTCACTTCAATCCTTTTCCAAGCTTTCTTCCCCTATCATAAATCAACCAAACACATCAAAGCTATGCTTGAAATCATGAGATGATCATTATATCCTAATATGCACCAATTATGGCATCAAACCTCATGAAAAAGCATTAATTCACATATGGTTGATTCAATCAAAGGAAGCATGAAAATCTACCTAAATTGGCTTGCTTGTAGCTTAAGAAAGTGCATAATTCAAGTAAAAACAAAAGAAAAAGACTAGTCAAACTAGGCTAAGATGACTTGTCATCACAACACCAAACTTAAAGCTTGCTTGTCCCCAAGCAAGAAATGAACTATGCTCAAAAGTTCTTTCAATTAAGATGGGTTGAGGAACACTTGTAAAATACAGTGAGAGAAGTGATTAAGTAACAGTGGGGTAAACTCTAAATTATATGCTCAAGCAAGGGTTTCAGTGCTCATTAGTCCTTACATATTGGGAGTCGTAGGTCTTTAGGATTTTCATCCAAATGGTATTATGGAGCTCTCTTTATATGTAATCACCTTGAAGCAGCTTATAGTTTCTGTGCTTTGACCTCGACTCTAAGTGTCATGTCTCAAGGCGGCTCTTTAAATAAGCTTTCAATCAATACTCCTAAACCAGTTGGTTTTAAGGTATTAGGTGTTAAAGCACCCCTCAGGATTTACTTGCTCAAGCCTCTTTCCTTGACACACTTCAACCACAAGCATTTACTAGGATAGCAACTCTTTGAGTTTTTGTTTCTTTCTTTCTTTTTCTGCCTAGTAATTGATGCTCAGAGCCTTGGGCCATGTTCTTTCTGTTTTTGTATTTTCTTTTCTTTCTTTTGTTTTGTTTGCTGCTTCTTGGATCAATAGATTTTTGAGAATCTCTACAATACTTCTTTGAATTTCATGTCCTGCCTATGAGCTCCCATGCAAGTTTTCACAAGCATGCAACCTCAATACATGATCATACAACTAGAACCACCACTTCTCCTAATCTTTTGCTTGCCTCAAAAACTGATTTATTCCTCAATCCTTCTTTTCAAAGAACTTTCATGTGATGCATTCTTGAAATTGAGTGCAAACAAGTTTTGAAGATAAGAATGTTGTGACTGATAAGCCTTCTTGCTTATTGACTTATAAAGGAAGATTATGCTATGCATGCAGGCAGGAATATAAAAAGAAAACTATATGATGTAGACAACCAGGGCAAATAAAGATACAATCCAACTTTCAATCACAGCAACATTTGATATAAAGTAATCACTTAACACTACAACCTGTTGGAGTTCACTTGCTTTCCTTCTCCTCATCATCATTGCTAGCCTTTATGTTCATCTTTTGCTTCTTTGATTGATGATGCTTAATTCCTCCAAAGGCTTGTATGATACCCTGCAATGATATTGAAAGTTGCTTGTTCCCCAAGCACTTAGAAACAGTGGTTAGTCTGCATGATTTATTTGTGGGCTTTTTGAACTTACTTTGGTGTGGGAACACCAAACTTAGTTCCTTGCCAAAGGTTTTCATTAACCATGTGTGAAATTCTTTCTTCTTTTTCTAAGGTAATAGACTAAAACTAGAAAACAGCAAGATAATTAACTAGTTCGTCTAAATGCATGAAGCTAGCCTTATGGCAGAAAGTGAGAATGTGCTTTATGATGGAATTTTGGTGGAACACCAAACTTAGAATCCTTCAATATCCCTTAGATTGTTTTGGTGTGCAACACCAAACTTAGCTTCTTGCAATCTAGATGAAACTAATTAATAGTTTTATTGAATTAGATATGAAAAGATGGTTACCTCCGGTTGGGTTGCCTCCCAACAAGCGCTCTTTTATTGTCACTAGCTTGACATCTTGTTCTTTGATCATGGAGGCTGAAAATCATAGTGCCTCAGTTTTTCTCTTCTTATTGTGAACTTTCTTCCAGTCTCTTCTTTGATGATCTATAGGTGTTCATGTGGAAGGATCCGGTTCACAGTATAGTACTCAGATAATTGTGGAGGCACCTTCATTGGTTGGGTGTTTAATATCACTTTATCACTTGGTGAGAAGCTCTCAGTGGGGATTTTCTGAATCCCAGCATTTCTCCCCTCTATATCTTGCCTCTTTTCTTAACCTCAAAAAGGTGTGGATTCATCGCTCTTTCCTCCTATCACAAAATCAGAAACACAAATAGAACCAGAAACTAAAACAGAGCACTCTGTAACTTGAGTGCAGTGAGAGTTAGTAGAGACAAAGTCTCAAACAGTTAGTGTGCAAGTTAGAAATAAAAGAAACAGAAAAGAAAAAGTGCTTGATCTAAATCACCACCTCACTTAAACATTGTCAATCTATTCAATCCCCGGCAACGGCGCCAAAAACTTGATGGGATATTTTTGGTTGAAAAATTAATTTCTCCCAAAATAACACCAATCTAACCGGCAAGTGCACCGGGTGTCATCAAGTAATAAAACTCACGGGTGTGAGGTCGATCCCACAGGGATTGAAGGATTGAGCAATTTTAGCTTAGTGGTTGAATTAGTCAAGCGAATCAAGATTTGGTTGATTGAGTTGCAGAATTTAAATTGCATTGAAAGTAAAGTGAACAAGAATTAAAGTGTTGTATCTTAAAGAACAAGGAATTAAATGGCAGAAACTTAGATTGCAAGAAATGTAGATTGCAAGAATCTTAAATGGCAAGAATTGTAAATGACTTGAAATGTAAAGGGGATTGGGACTTGGATTTGCAAGATCTAAACAAAGAGAATGTAAATTGCATTAAACAGAAGAGTAAATGGGGAATGGGTTGAAACAGATTCGAAACAGAAAATTAAATGAGCAATTAAAGCAAGAAACAGAAAATTGAAATGGGAAATTGGATCTCAGGACCCAGAGACTAGAAAACCAAGTCTAGATCTCAATGCCTTCCTAGATCCAACAAGAACAATCTCAAGGGAATTGTAAATTGCAAGGAAATAAATGAGAAAGTAAGTAGCAGGAAATGAAACTAAATTTGCAGTGAAAGTAAACAAGATCCAAGGTGAGATTGAAACAGAATTCCTTCAATTCTCCAACCCAAGATCGAAGACAAGTGTATTTGAAATTGAAAACAATCAAACTAAGAAATTCAAAGGCATTCAAGCTCCCAAAACAGAAAAGAAATTCTCTCAAAACTCTAAAAGGGAAGCTCCCCGAATAAATTGAATCTAAGCCTATTTATACACTTTCTTCAATTGATCTTCAAGCCTTGAGTTGGGCCTTTGCTCTTGGTGGATTTGGGTTGAAAGAGGCCTTGGTTGATTGCTCTTGAAGTTTGGAGAGGAACCCAAGTGAACCAATTGAACCGGAATTGAGTTTTGCAAATTTGAATTCAAAGTTAGCCTCAAAGTTAGGGGGCTAACTTCAAAGCTAACTTTTTCTAGCAGCAAAACAAATTTGCTGCACTTCACGTTTGGGCCAACGTTAGGGGGCTAACTTTGACCCTAACGTTGGCCTTGCTTTGAGTTGGAGTGGCGCCAACGTTAGCCTCCAAGTTAGGGGGCTAACGTTGGCGCAAACGTTGCACACCCTGGAGGACAATTCAGATGCCAACGTTAGCCTCCAAGTTAGGGGGCTAACGTTGGCGCAAACGTGGCTAGCCCTGGGAGAAATTTTTAGCTTCCAACGTTAGCCTCCAAGTTAGGGGGCTAACGTTGAGGCTAACTTCAACTCCAACTTCATTCCTTCTGGTTCAATTTCACTTGATTCCTTGTCTTCTCTTAGTTTCTAGCCAATCCTTCTCACTTCAATCCTTTTCCAAGCTTTCTTCCCCTATCATAAATCAACCAAACACATCAAAGCTATGCTTGAAATCATGAGATGATCATTATATCCTAATATGCACCAATTATGGCATCAAACCTCATGAAAAAGCATTAATTCACATATGGTTGATTCAATCAAAGGAAGCATGAAAATCTACCTAAATTGGCTTGCTTGTAGCTTAAGAAAGTGCATAATTCAAGTAAAAACAAAAGAAAAAGACTAGTCAAACTAGGCTAAGATGACTTGTCATCACCAATCCCTTCTACGGTTAATTACAGTCCGTTTCAGGATTCTTTTGAGTTCTCTATTTGAGACTTCAGCTTGCCCATTAGTTTGTGGATGATATGGAGTAGCTATCCTGTGGCTAACTCCATAATGAACCAGAGCAGAGTAAAGCTGTTTATTGCAGAAATGAGTGCCCCCATCACTGATTAACACTCTAGGGATACCAAATCTGCTGAAGATGTGTTTCTGGAGGAATTTTAACACTGTTTTAGTGTCATTGGTGGGTGTTGCAATAGCCTCCACCCATTTGGATACATAATCCACTACCACCAGAATATAAGTGTTTGAGTATGATGGTGGGAAAGGTCCCATGAAGTCAATGCCCCATACATCAAACAACTCAATCTCCAAGATCCCTTGTTGAGGCATGGCGTAACTGTGAGGTAGATTGCCAGATCTTTGGCAACTGTCACAATTAAGTACATACACTCAGGAGTCTTTATAGAGAGTAGGCCAGTAGAAGCCACATTGGAGGACTCTTGTGGCTGTTCGCTCACTTCCAAAATGTCCTCCATACTGTGATCCATGGCAGTGCCATAGGATCTTCTGTGCTTCTTCCTTAGGCACACATCTACGGATTACTCCGTCTGCACATCTCTTAAAGAGATACGGCTCATCCTAAAGATAATACTTTGCATCCGTGATCAGCTTCTTTATTTGCTGTCTACTGTACTCTTTGGGTATAAATCTCACTGCCTTGTAGTTTGCAATGTCTGCAAACCATGGCACTTCCTGGATGGCAAAGAGTTGCTCATCCGAAAAGGTTTCAGAGATCTCAGTGAGAGGGAGGGACGCCCCTTCTACTGGTTCTATTCGGGATAGGTGATCTGCTACTTGATTCTCTGTTCTTTTTCTGTCTCTTATTTCTATATCAAACTCTTGCAGAAGCAGCACCCATCTTATAAGTCTGGGTTTTGAATCCTGCTTTGTGAGTAGATATCTAAGAGCAGCATGATCTGTATACACAATCACTTTTGATCCTACTAAATAGGATCTGAATTTGTCAATGGCATAAACCACTGCAAGTAGCTCTTTTTCTGTGGTTGTGTAATTCTTCTGTGCGTCATTTAAAACACGGCTGGCATAGTAAATGACGTGCAGAAGCTTGTCATGCCTTTGTCCCAACACTGCACCAATGGCATGGTCACTGGCATCACACATTAATTCAAATGGTAATGTCCAGTCTGGTGCAGAGATGATTGGTGCTGTAACCAATTTAGCTTTCAGAGTCTCAAATGCTTGCAGACACTCTTTATCAAAGATAAATGGCGTGTCAGCAGCTAGCAGGTTGCTCAGAGGTTTGGCGATTTTTGAAAGATCCTTTATAAACCTCCTGTAGAATCCTGCATGCCCCAGAAAGCTTCTAATTGCCTTAACATTGGCAGGTGGTGGTAGTTTTTCAATTACCTCTACCTTAGCTTGATCCACCTCTATCCCCTTGTTCGAGATTTCGTGCCCAAGGACAATTCCTTCAGTCACCATAAAGTGACACTTCTCCCAGTTTAAAACCAGGTTAGTCTCTTGGCATCTCTTTAGAACAAGTGCTAAATGGTTAAGGCAGGAGCTGAATGAGTCTCCAAACACTGAAAAGTCATCCATGAAGACTTCCAGAAATTTTTCCACCATATCAGAGAAAATTGAGAGCATGCACCTCTGAAAGGTTGCAGGTGCATTGCACAGGCCAAATGGCATCCTTCTGTATGCAAATACTCCAGATGGGCATGTGAATGCCGTTTTCTCCTGATCCTGGGGGTCTACTGCAATTTGATTATAACCTGAATATCCATCCAGGAAGCAGTAGTATTCATGACCTGCTAGTCTTTCTGGCATCTGGTCTATGAATGGTAAAGGGAAATGATCCTTTCTGGTAGCTGTATTGAGCCTTCTGTAATCAATACACATACGCCACCCAGTAACTGTTCTTGTAGGAACCAGTTCATTTTTTTCATTATGAACCACTGTCATGCCACCTTTCTTAGGGATGACTTGGACAGGGCTCACCCAGGGGCTGTCAGAAATAGGATAAATAATCCCAGCCTCTAGTAATTTAGTGACCTCTTTCTGCACTCCTTCCTTCATGGCTGGGTTCAGCCGCCTTTGTGGTTGAACCACTGGCTTGGCGTCACCCTCCAGTAGGATCTTGTGCATGCATCTAGCTGGGCTAATGCCCTTAAGATCACTGATGGACCATCCAAGAGCTGTCTTGTGTGTCCCTAGCACTTGAATTAGTGCTTCCTCTTCCTGGGGCTCTAAGGTAGAGCTTATGATTACAGGAAAGGTATCACCTTCTCCCAAGAATGCATATTTTAGGGAAGGTGGTAATGGTTTGAGCTCGGGTTTAGGAGGTTTCTCCTCTTCCTGAGGGATTTTCAGAGGTTCTACTATTCTCTCTGACTCCTCCAGATCAGGCTGAACGTCTTTAAAGATGTCCTCTAGCTCTGATTCGAGACTTTCAGCCATATTGACCTCTCTTACCAGAGAGTCAAAAATATCAACACTCATGCAGTCATTTGGGGTGTCTGGATGTTGCATGGCTTTGACAACATTCAACTTGAACTCCTCCTCATTGACTCTCAAGGTTACTTCCCCTTTTTGGACGTCAATGAGGGTTCGGCCAGTTGCTAGGAAAGGTCTTCCTAGAATGAGAGTTGCACTCTTGTGCTCCTCCATTTCCAGCACCACAAAGTCAGTAGGAAAGGCAAATGGCCCAACCTTGACAATCATGTCCTCAATCACGCCTGATGGGTATTTAATGGAGCCATCAGCAAGTTGAAGACATATCCTGGTTGGTTTGATTTCTTCAGTTAAACCAAGCTTTCTGATAGTAGATGCAGGTATTAGGTAGATACTTGCCCCAAGATCACATAAAGCTTGCTTGGTGCAAGTGCCCTCTAATGTGCATGGTATCATAAAGCTCCCAGGATCTTTAAGCTTCTCTGGTAAGCTCTTCAGAATGACTGCACTACATTCTTTAGTGAGGTAAACTTTTTCAGTTTCCCTCCAATCCTTCTTATGACTTAAGATCTCTTTCATGAACTTAGCATAAGATGGTATTTGCTCAAGTGCTTCTGCAAACGGAATCTTTATTTCAAGAGTCCTGAGATAGTCTGCAAAGCGGGCAAATTGCTTATCCTGTTCTGTCTGGCGGAGTTTTTGAGGATAAGGCATTTTGGCTTTGTATTCCTCAACCTTAGTTGCTGCAGGTTTATTACCTACAGAAGTGGGTTGGGAAGCCTTTTTAGAAGGGTTGTCATCAGCACTCGTATGTGACTGATCCCCCACTGGCATTTGAATGCCAGAGGTGGAAGCTGGAGTGGCGTTAGACGCCGCCTCCTTCTTTGTTACTGGCATTTGAACGCCAGAACTATGCTCCCTTTGGGCGTTCAACGCCGGATTCATGCTTGTTTCTGGCGTTGAACGCCAGGAATGAGCATGGTCTGGGCGTTCAGCGCCAGCTTTATTCCTCTCTGGGCTCTGACTGTCCTCAGAGGGATTTTGATTAGCCATTTGTTCATTTCTTGGTTTCCTGCTGCTTTGAAGTGAGGTATTTAATGTTTTCCCACTTCTTAATTGAACTGCTTGACATTCTTCTGCTATTTGTTTTGACAGTTGCTTTTCTGTCTGCTTTAATTGTACTTCTATATTCCTGTTAGCCATTCTTGTTTCCTGTAAAATTTCCTTGAATTCGGCTAGCTGCTGAGTTAGAAAGTCTAATAGCTGATTGAATTCATTAGCCTGATCCACCGGACTGAGCTCAACAGTTACTGTTTTAGCTTCTTCTTTCATGGAAGATTCACTACTTAGGTACAGATGTTGATTTCTGGCAACTGTGTCAATAAGCTCTTGAGCTTCTTCAATTGTTTTTCTCATGTGTATAGATCCACCAGCTGAGTGGTCTAGAGAAATCTGAGCTTTTTCTGTAAGCTCATAGTAGAAGATGTCTAATTGCACCCATTCTGAAAACATTTCAGAGGGGCATTTTCTTAGCATCTCTCTGTATCTCTCCCAGGCATCATAAAGAGATTCATTATCTCCTTGTTTGAAGCCTTGGATGCTTAGCCTTAGCTGTGTCATCCGTTTTGGAGGGAAATAGTGATTCAGGAATTTTTCTGACAGCTGCTTCCATGTTTTTATGCTGTTCTTAGGCTGGTTATTTAACCACCTCTTAGCTTGATCTTTTACAACAAATGGAAATAGTAATAATCTGTAGACATCCTGATCCACTTCCTTATCATGTACTGTGTCAGCAATTTGCAAAAATTGTGCCAGAAACTCTGTGGGTTCTTCATGTGGAAGACCAGAATACTGACAGTTTTGCTGCACCATGATAATGAGCTGAGGATTCAACTCAAAGCTACTAACTCCAATGGAAGGTATACAGATACTACTCCCATATGAAGCAGTAGTGGGGTTAGCATATGACCCCAGAGTCCTCTTGGACTGTTCATCTCTACTTGCTTCCATGATGGAATACAAGGGATAATTTATATGTTGATATTATTTTTTTTGAATTAATTTTTATAAAATAAAATAAAAAACGAAATAAATAAAAGAAATTGGAAATATTTTGAAATTGAAATTTGAATTTTTATATAAAATTTTCGAAAAATGTAGTTCAAAATTAGTTAGAAAATATAATTTTTTTTTAAATTTTGAATTTTATGATGAAAGAGAAAAACACACAAAAGACACAAGACTTAAAATTTTTAGATCTAATGCTCCTTATTTTCGAAAATTTTTGGAGGGAAAACACCAAGAAACACCAAACTTAAAAATTTTAAGATCAAGACACAAGAAAGACTCAAGAACACTTTGAAGATTCACAAGAACACCAAGAACAAAAGAAAGAACACCAAACTTAAAATTTTTAGAAAACCAAGACAAATTTTCGAAAATTAAAGAAAGATTAACAAGAAAACACCAAACTTAGAGTTTGGCACAAGATTCAATCAAAGAAAAATTATTTTTGAAACAGATTCCAAAGCGGATACCCAATTATCAAGAACAACTACCAATGCTCCAGCCAATTGGGTAGTAATCTCAATGTTGGTTTTAAAAATGTATCATATTTATGGATAAAAATATAAATTTTTGAAAGTTAATGTTTTGAAAAAGCACAAGAAAAAAAACAAGAAAAGACACAAAACAAGAAAAACTTGAGATCAAACAAGAAAAATAAACAAGAACAACTTGAAGATCAATGAAGAACAAAGAACACAAGTCGAAAATTTTAAAGAAAAATATAAGATATGCAATTGACACAAAACTTAGAACAAGACACTAAACTCACGAAAATTAGCAATTAATTAAGAAAAATAATAAATTTTGAAAAGAATTTTTTTTTTTTGAAAAGAAACTATCCTATCAAGATTTAATGACTCTATAACAATAAAAATAAATTATTCCTAATCTAAGAAATAAAATAAACCTTTAGTTGTTCAAACTCGAATAATCCCCGGCAACGGCGCCAAAAACTTGGTGCACGAAATCTTAATCTCAATATCAAAATCAAAATTTCTTATGATCTCGTACCACTAACCAGCAAGTACACTGGGTCGTCCAAGTAATACCTTACGTGAGTAAGGGTCGATCCCACGGAGATTATTGGTTTGAAGCAAGCTATATTTATTTTATTAATCTTAGTCAGGAGGCCAGTAAGATTATTTGGATTTAATTGTAAGAAGTCAAAGTGTTTAAAATTATTAGAAAAATAAAAGAGAATCAAAGCGTTACTTGTTGTTCAGTAATGAGAAATATGTTGGAGTTTTGGAGATGCTTAGTCCTCTGAACTTCAACTCTTCCTTGAAATCCTTTTCCACACGCAAAATCCCTTCTATGGCAAGCTCTACGTAGGGTGTCACCGTTGTCAATGGCTACTTCCCATCCTCTCAGTGAAAACGTTCCTATGCTCTGTCACAGCACGGCTAATCATCTGTCGGTTCTCAATCAGGTTGGAATAGAATCCATTGATTCTTTTGCGTTTGTCACTAACGCCCAGCCTTCAGGAGTTTGAAGCTCATCACAGTCATTCAATCCCGGAATCCTACTCAGAATACCACAGACAAGGTTTAGACTTTCCAGATTCTCATGAATGCCGCCATCAATCCGGCTTATACCACGAAGATTCTGAGTAATGAATCTAAGAGATACTCATTCAATCTGATGTAGAACGGAGGTGGTTGTCAGACACACGTTCATGGACTGAGGAAGGTGATGAGTGTCACGGATCATCACCTTCTCCATAATTAAGCGCGAATGAACATCTTAGATAAGAACAAGCGTGTTTGAATGGAAAATAAAGGAATTGTATTAATTCATCGAGACGCTGCAGAGCTCCTCACCCCCAACAATGGAGTTTAGAGACTCATGCCGTCAAAAAGTATGTAATTCAGATCTGAAAATGTCAGGAGGTACAAGATAAGTCTCTAAAAGTTGTTTAAATAGTAAACTAGTAACCTAGGTTTACAAAATATGAATAAACTAAGATAATTGGTGCAGAAATCCACTTCTGGGGCCCACTTGGTGTGTGCTGGGGCTGAGACTAAAGCTATCCACGAGTAGAGGCTTTTCTTGGAGTTAAACTCCAAGTTATGACGTGTTTTGGGCGTTCAACTCCGGATCATGACGTTTTTCTGGCGTTTAACTCCAGACAGCAGCATGTACTTGGCGTTCAACGCCAAGTTACGTCGTCTATCTTCGCGCAAAGTATGGACTATTATATATTGCTGGAAAGCCCTGGATGTCTACTTTCCAAACGCCGTTGAGAGCGCGCCAATTGGACTCCTGTAGCTCCAGAAAATCCATTTCGAGTGCAGGGAGGTCAGGATCCAACAGCATCAGCAGTCCTTTTTCAGCCTAAGTCAGATTTTTGCTCAGCTTCCTCAATTTCAGCCAGAAAATACCTGAAATCATAGAAAAATACACACACTCATAGTAAAGTCCAGAAATATGATTTTTGCTTAAAAACTAATAAAATTCTATTAAAAACTAATTAAAACATACTAAAATCTACATGAAATTACCCCCAAAAAGCGTATAAAATATCCGCTCATCAGAAATCTTGGGACATTGGTTGGGAAAAAGGGTGTATTTTGTATTTTGTTGAAAATATTGGGAATTGGGTGCATGTTCATGTATTGATTAAATGTATAGACCTTATGCATTGATGTTCTTGAATATAGAAAAAAATTGAGAAAAACAAAAGAAAAAGAAAAGAAAAGAAAAATAATATGGAAAAGAAAAAAAAATATAGAAAAAGAAAGAAAAATAAAAAAAAGAAAAGTAATAAAAAGGGGACAAAATGCCCCAAGTGAAGCAAGGTCCAATAAAATCAATGCATATGTGTTGTGAAATGAAAAGAAAATACATGAGTGTGTGAAAAAGTGAAAAATGGGTAGTTAGGTTAGAAGTTAATTGTATAGGATGTCATAGGCTAGGTTGGAAGTTTAAGCTTGTCAAAGATTCAAATTTTAAGCTCACTTAACCAAATATGCATCCTACCTTGACCCTAACCCCATTACAACCTAAAGAAAAGACTTCATGATAATTGTATGCATGCATGAAATATATGTTGATTGTTAGAAGAAGAACAAACCTTGGAAAGCATGATTAGGGGAGAATTGAGTGAATCGACCCTAAACACTTGAGCGAATAGAGTGTAAACACATCCGGTGAGGGTTCGATGGTTCGATTACTCGACCCTAAACACTTGAGGCTCTTCTCTCATAATCTTCTTGATCAATGCATTGTTTGTTGGTATGTGAGATGTAACCACTTTGAATTGAGGTCTTGAGGGTTGTGTGGTTTTTGTATTAGAAATTGAACTTAACCTCTTCTCATGACCAATTAAATCATGAGAGTGGCAATTGATTATGCTGACAGAAATTGAGTCACCAATAGATTGGGACTCAATTATTTACAACCTGCCATGGATCTATCTTACATGATTAAGAAGGAGTGAAACCCATTGAGTAAAGAGGAATCAACATCTCCAATCCCTTATGTTTGCTATCTTTACTTTCCGTCATTTACTTTCTAGCATTTTATTTCCTTGTACTTTTATTTCCAGCACTTTGCTTTCCTGCACTTTACTTTTACGTCATTTACTTTCTCTGCACTTTATTGATTTCTTTAAATTTCTAGTCATTTATATTTCCTGTTTGCTCATCACTCCAAAATGATTGTCTAACTAGAATAATCAATTGACTATTGATTACTTAATCCTTTAATCCTCGTGGAATCGACCTCTCTCTTATGAGTTTTATTACTTGATATGACCCGGTATATGATAAACCCCATTTGTAGGGTTTATCTTTTATTGATTTTAAGAGATTTTAATACCTTTCACCCACATTTATTCAATGAATTAGCATGATTTTGTGATTGTCTCCTTATTTGTGCTTAGATGTAAAAACATGCTTTCTATACCTTAAATTAGTTCATTTTAATTCACCTTTGATTTCACTAGATGCCTGGATGTGTTTGTTAGTGATTTCAGATTGAAAAGCCTAGGAATGGATCAAAGGAGTGAAGAGGAAAGCCAAAGATTTGGACTCGCCCATGGACACGCGCGCGCACCTTGCAAATTACCCCATGGACGCGTACGCGTGCTGTGCGCGTACGCGTCGGTGCTGAAATATGATTTTTTAATGAAAACGCACCCAATGAATTCTCAAGGGTTGTGGGGTCCAATCCCAACCAACTTTGGCACCAGAAATGCTATTTAAAGCCAGGGATTGAAGAGCAAAAGGGGGGATTCCATTCATACACACTCATTAGGATTAGTTTAGAGTTAGTTTTAGAGAGAGAAGCTCTCACTTCTCTCTAGGATTAGGATTATGATTAGGTTTAGTTCTTAGATCTAGATTTAAATTCATGCTTTCTTCTACTTCCACCTTTCAATTCCTTGTTGTTACATTCATTCTTCTTCTATTCTTTTGTTGTAACTTCATTTATGTTGTTCTTATACTTTGTTGTAGATCCACTCTTGTTCCTTCTATTTTCTTTCAATTCAATTCAAGGTAATTCATAATAAGTGTGCTTCTTTTGATTGTTGTTGTTAATTCTTTGCAATAATTGTTGTTAGATTCTATTCTTGTTGTCAATTTGCTTTGATTTTCTTTTGTACCTTCCAAGTGTTTGATGAAATGCTTGGTTGGATTTTAGTATAGATTTTGTTCCTCTTGGCTTTGGTTGAGTAATTAGTGACTCTTGAGTTATCTAATTCCTTTGTTGATTGATAATTGGAAGTTGCTAATTGATTTGAATGCCTCTAAAGCTAGTCTTTCCTTTAGGAGTTGATTAGGACTTGAGGAATCAAATTGATTCATCCACTTTACTTTCCTCCATGGTTAGAGGTTAACTATGTGGTAGCAATGAACAATTTGTGGTCACAATTGAGGAGGATAACTAGGATAGGACTTATAGTTCTCATATCTTGCCAAGAGCTTTGTTAGTTATTAGTTTATTTTCTTTGCCATTTATATTTCTTGTCTAAAATCTCAAAAACCCCAAAATAACTCATAACCAATAACAAGAACACTTTATTGTAATTCCTAGGGAGAACAACCCGAGGTTCAATACTTTGGTTTATAGATTTTAGGTGTTTGTTTTAGTGACAAACAAATTTTTGTATGAAAGGGTTATTGTTGGTTTAGAAACTATACTTGCAATGAGACTTCAATTGTAAAATTCTAAACCATCAAAAATCCAATCATCAGTATAATTGCCGGTAGTAATTACGTGAGAAATTTATTTTTTATGTATTATGTTTTTGGCGCCATTGCCGGGTGTTCATACCCTGGGTCAAGCTGTCCGACCTGGGATGTTCTACCGACAAAGTGATCGACCTCTTCAGGTCAGGACAATCTGACCTCTTCTCAAAGAGCTTGGCCAAACTACCAGGAAAGCCCAATAAAGGGCCCAAATAGAAGAACACGACCCAAATCCAAGGGCAGCCCAAGCCTGTAGAGATAAAGGCGGTTCCCTTAAAGATAAGATAACCTCGCTTGAAGATAAAGATAAGATAAGATAACTAACTTATCTTATCTAAGAATGGTCGCTCCACACAATTATAAATACACTAGAGTACCCAGGTATAATCATACTCTGATTCTACTCAATACCTGCTTAATACCCTTGCTAACTTAGACATCGGAGTCCCTTGCAGGTACCACCACCCTCTGGTGATGAAGGATCAGCATCACCATCAAGTCCAACAAATCGGACACAACAAACTCCGACCAGTATAGAAGATCTCGTCCGAGATCGACCTACAGTTTCAGGTAACCCTCGGACCTAGAAGTCATCCCATCATCATGGCAGATGACCATGACAATGACCACAATTCAGATCTAGAGGATAGAACGCCGCTCAAAAACGCGGAAACTACACCAAAGGATGCTCCTCAACTTAACAACAAAAAGAATTCTCCAAACGCAGGAGCCATGGAGGCGCTTCAAGACCATTTAAAACAACTGGAAGAAGAAGCCCTACGTCAACGAGAGGCTGAGAAAGACCTACAGAAAAAAATAAGGCGACGTCGGGAATTGGAGGATAAACTCCTAAAACTCGAAGCCGATCTCAAGACCAAAGCAAACCGATCCCCTTATGAGGATAACTCTCGCAAGGAACAAGATCCGTTCACCAAGGAGATCATGAAGACCAAAATCCCAAAAGACTTTAAACTCCCAAATATGACTTTATACGATGGCACTATAGATCTCGGTCATCATCTCAGCAATTTCAGAAGTAGAATGTACCTCACCGATGCCCCAGATGCAGTTCGTTGCAAAGCCTTTCCGACTACTTTAACAAAGACGGCAATCAGATGGTTCGACAATCTACCTCTTAGGTCCATCTCGAGTTTCAGCGATTTGGCCAAGAAGTTTCTGGCCAGATTCTCCATTCAAAAAGACAAGGCTAAGCACGCTCCATGTCTATTAGGAATTAGGCAAGGAAAATGGGAAACTCTCCGTAACTACATGGAAAGATTCAACAAAATATGCCTAGACATACAGAACCTACCAACAGAGGATGCCATTATGGGCCTCATCAATGGCTTGCGAGAGGGGCCTTTTATCCAATCTATATCGAAAAAACACCCCACATCTATGAAAAAAGTGCAAGAATGTGCAGAGAAGTACATCAACATGGAGGAAAACTCTCGACTAGGAAAGACCTTGAAATCCAAATTCACCTCCCTGGACAAGGACAAAGAATCCAAAAAGAAGGAAGATCGACATGGAGAAAAAATAAAAAATTACCACAGTTACACTCCCCTTCGGGTGTCTCTTGTGGACCTCTACAAAGAGGTTTGCAACATTGAAAAAATACCTCCAGCTCAACCACTCAAAGGCAAAAAAGGAGGAAGAAATCGGGCTGAATATTGTAAATATCATCGGATCCGCGGGCATTCCACCAATGAGTGTTTCGATTTAAAAAATGTCATAGAAAAACTAGTAAGAGAGGGGAAGCTAGATCGGTATCTGGCCACTCGGGAAGAGGAGAAAAGAAAAAGAAGAAGAGCAGAAGATGTTGGACAAATCGAGCGATCACCTCATATACCAGAAAGACATGTCCACATGATACACGGCGGATTTGCGGGGGGAGGAATCTCCAAATCAACCCGCAAAAGACATCTTAAGGACGTATATCATGTTGAAAGGAAGAAGGAAGCACCTGACATCCCCGCGATTACTTTCACCAAAGAAGACGCATCCGGCATCGTGTCGGGACACGACGATCCCATGGTCATCACTGTTATACTAGCAAACACAAATCTCCACCGCACACTGATAGACCATGGGAGCTCCGCCGACATCTTATTCAAAACTGCCTTTGACAAGCTTGGCTTGGAAGAAAAAGAACTTAGAGCATATCCGAACAGCCTATTCGGACTAGAAGACACCCCGGTCCAATCGTTGGGATACATCTCGCTGCACACAACTTTCGGAAAAGGAAACCTGTCGAGAACACTCAAGATAGATTACATCGTGGTCGACGTAAGTCCAGCCTACAATGCCTTAATAGGTCGGACAACATTGAATTAGCTCGGTGCAATAGTTTTGACTCCAGATCTATGCATGAAATTCCCAACCGTAGAAGGGATAGCTACAAAAAAAGTAAATCAGAAGACGGCGCGCTGCTGTTACAATGAAAGTCTGAACCTCAGAGGCAGATGAGAAGAATTCCACACAATCGAATTCGGTGGAGGTCAGAGGCGGGAGGAACTTCGCCCACAACCTGAAGGTGAAATATAGAAAGTCCTACAAACATAAAAGACATAAAAGAATCACTCATACAGTTCTTACGAGATAACATCGACCTCTTTGCGTGGAAGGCCGCAGACATGCCAGGCATACACCCCAAGTTAATGTGTCACAAGCTAGCATTCTACCCCGGATCTCGGCCAGTGCAACAGAAGCACAGAAAGCTCACACCAGAACGTTCTCAAGCTGTGGAAGAGTAGGAACAAGCTCTACTGGAGGCAAGATACATAAGAGAAGTCAAATACCCACTGTTCATACCTTGGGTCGAGCTGTCAGACCCGAGATGTTCTACAGACAAAGCAACTGACTTCTTCAGGTCAGGATGACCCGACCTCTTCTCAAAAAGCTCGGCCGAATCACAGGAAAGCCCAGTAAAGGGCCCAAAATTGAGGAACACGACCCCAATCCAAAGGCAACCCAAGCCTATATAGATAAGGGTGGTTCCCATAAATGATAAAAATAAGATAAGATAACTACCTTATCTTATCTAAAAGGGTCACTCTACACCATTATAAATACACTGGAGCACCCAGGTATAACTCATACTCTGATTCTACTAAATACTTGCTTAATACCCTTGCTAACTTAAGCATCGGAGTCCCTTGCAGGTACCCCCCACCCTCCGGGGACGAAGGATCAGCACCACCATCAAGTTTAACAAGTCGGACACAACAACTCCGACCAATACAGAAGATCTCATCCGAGATCGACCTACAGTTTCAGGTAACCCTCGGAACATTGGCGCCATTGCCGGGGACCTGGAAGTCATCCCATCACCATGGCGGACGACCATGGCAACGACCATGATTCAGATCTAGAGGATAGAATGCCGCACAAAAACACGTACACTACACTGAAAGTCACCCCAGAATCCAACGGGGATAAAAACTCATCAAATCCGGGAGTGATAGAAGCACTTCAGGATCGTTTAAAGCAACTCGAAAAAGAAACCCAGCATCAACAAAAAGTTGGGAAGGATCTACAAAGGGAAGTAAGGCGACGTCGAGAATTAGAAGATAAACTTCTAAAAATCAAAGCCGATCTCAAAGCAAAAGCTACTCGGACCACCCCTGAAGACAACTCACGCAAAGACCAGGATCCATTTACTAGGGAAATCATGAAGACCAAAATTCCTAAGGACTTCAAACTCCCGGATATGACTTTGTACGATGGCACTACAGATCCCAACCATCACCTCAGCAATTTCAAAAGTAGAATGTACCTCACCGACACTTTAGATGCAGTTTGCTACAAAGCTTTTCCAACAACTCTCACAAAGACAGCAATCAGATGGTACGATAACCTACCTCCGAAGTCCATCTCAAGCTTTGATGACCTAGCCAAAAAGTTCCTGGCCAGATTCTCCTTCCAAAAAGACAAAGCTAAGCACGCTCCGAGCTTACTAGGAATCAAGCAAGGAGATCGGAAAAGTCTTCGCAACTACATGGAAAGATTCAACAAAACATGCCTAGACATACAAAACTTGCCAACAGAAGCCGCCATCATGGGCCTCATCAATGGCCTATGCAAGGGACCTTTTAGCCAATCCATATCAAAGAAGTACCCCGCGTCTCTAGACCAAGTTCAAGAACGAGCGGAGAAATACATCAACATGGAAGAAAATTCCCGACTAGGAGAAACCTCAAGATCTGGATTCACCTACCGGGATAAAGATAAAGAGTCCAAAAAGAAGGAAGATCAACAAGGGGAAAAAATTAAAAAATATCAGAATTACACCCCCTTCCGGGTGTCTCTTGTGGATGTGTACAAGGAAGTCTGCCACACAGAAAAAATACCCCTAGCTCGACCACTCAAAGGCAAACGAGAAGGAGAAAACCGAAACGAATATTCTGAATACCATCGTGTCTGTGGACATTCCACCAACGAATGCTTTGATCTAAAAATGTCATAGAAAAATTAGTGAGAGAAGGAAAACTAGATCGGTACTTGGCCACCTGAGACGATGAGCAAAGAAAAAGGAGGAGGGACAAAGAGGTCGGACGAACAGAGCGATCACCTCATACGCTAGAAAGACATGTTCATATGATACACGAAGGATTTGCAGGAGGAGGAATCTCCAAATCATCCCGCAAAAGATATCTCAAAGAAGTATATCATGTCGAAGGAAAGGAGGAAGCACCCGACATCCCTGCAATTACGTTCACCAAAGAAGACGCATCCGGTATCATCTCAGGACATGACGATCCCATGGTCATCACCATCATACTGGCAAATGCCAATCTCCACCGCACACTAATAGACCAAGGGAGCTATGCCGACATCTTATTCAAAATTGCCTTCGACAAGCTCGGTTTAGAAGAAAAAGAGCTTAAAGCATACCCAAATAGCCTGTTCGGACTGGGAGACACCCGAGTACAACCACTTGGATACATCTCACTACACACAACGTTCGGAAGAGGAAACCAATCCGGAACTCTTAAAATAGACTACATCGTGGTCGACGTAAGTTCAGCCTACAATGCCTTAATAGGTCGGACAACATTGAATCAACTTGGCACAATAGTCTCAACTCCACATCTATGCATGAAATTCCCAACTACAGAAGGGATAGTTACAATAACAGAAGGGATAGTTACAATTGAGTTGGGTGGAGTTCATAGACGAGAGGAATTCCGTCCACAACCTGAAGGCAAAGTAGAGAAAGTTCAGATCGAAGACACCTCGGACAAAACAACCAATATTGGTACGATCCTAAAAGGAGACGTAAGAGAATCACTAGTACAGTTCTTACGAGGTAACGTCGATCTCTTCGCATGGAAAGCTGCAGACATGCCAGGAATAGACCCCAAACTAATGTGCCACAAGTTGGCGGTCTATCCAGGATCTCGGCCGGTACAGCAGAGACGAAGAAAACTTGGGCCAGAACGATCCCAAGCTGTGGAAGAACAGGTACAAGCACTACTAGAGGCAGGATTCATAAGAGAAGTCAAGTACCCACTATTGCTAGCCAACGTCGTCTTGGTGAAAAAATCTAACGTGAAGTGGCGAATGTGCACTGATTACACTGATCTCAACAAAGCCTGCCCAAAAGATCCTTATCAACTCCCGAGTATCGACGCTCTAGTGGATGCCTCATCCAGATATAAATACCTTTCATTTATGGACACATATTCTGGATACATCCAAATCCCTATGTATCCACCTGATCAGGAAAAAACCTCATTTCTAACACCAAAAGTAAATTACTGCTACATCGTAATGCCCTTCGGTCTTAAAAACGCGGGAGCTACTTATCAAAGGCTAATGAATAAAGTCTTTTCAGAGCATATCAAAAAAATCATGGAAGTCTATGTGGACGACATGTTAATAAAAATGCAAAGTGAAGAGACATTATTGTCTGACCTGGTCCAAGTATTCGACACTATAAGAAGGCATGGCATGCGACTTAACCCTGCAAAATGCACCTTTGCAGCAGAGGCTGGAAAATTCTTGAGTTTTATGCTCACACAATGAGGAATCGAGGCAAACCCGAATAAATGCCAGGCCATACTTGACATAAAGAGCCCAACCTGTGTCAAAGAGGTACAACAACTCAACAGAAGGTTGGCGGCCTTGTCCAGATTCCTGGCCGGATCAGCAATAAGATCTCTCCCCTTCTACGCCACTCTAAGGAAGGGAAAGGAATTTGAATGGATAGCGGAATGCGAGCAAGCCTTTCAAGACTTCAAAAGATTCCTGGGACAGCCACCTATATTGACTCAGCCACGGGAAGGTGAACCACTCATATTGTACCTCGCAATAGGAAGTCGGGCAGTGGCCTCAGCACTGGTCTGAGAAGACGACAACGGGCAACAACCCATATACTTTATCAACAACGCATTACAAGGATCCGAGCTAAAATACCACAAAATAGAAAAGTTTGCTTATGCTCTCATACTAACATCACGACGACTTCGCCCATACTTTCAACACCACACCATTAAAGTTTGGACCAACCAGCCCATAAAAGGAATCTTACAGAAAATAGACTTGGCAGGTAGAATCTTGCAATGGGCAGTTGACTTGTCCGAATTCGATCTTCAATACAAAGCTCGGACCGCCATCAAATCACAATATCTAGCCGATTTCCTTGCGAAATTCACGAACACACCAGAAATCCCCACAGAATGAAATCTCTATGTAGATGGTTCCTCAAATAAAACGGGAAAGCGGCGCAGGTGTAATAATTGAAAGTGTCCAGGGAACCCAAATCGAACTTGTTCTGAGGGTTACCTGAAACTAGAGGTCGATCTCGGACGAGATCTTTTATATTGATCGGAGCTGCTGAGTCCGATCTTATGGGGGTGTTTGGAGTCGCGGTGTCCGACGTATGAGACTTGGTGATAATGCTGATCCTTCGTCCCTGGAGGGTGGGGGGTACCTGCAAGGGACTCTGATGCTTAAGTTAGCAAGGGTATTGTTCCGAGGGTTACCTGAAACGTGTAGCTCGGTCGTCTGGCAAGACCCGAGGTAGGGGTTCCGTGACCCGAGCTTGGTGTGCTGAGCGGCTGGGGGTTGTACCTGCAATGACACTCCGATGCTTAAGTTAGCATGGGTCCAAGCAGATATTGAGTAGAATTAGAGTATGAGTTATACCTGGGTGCTCCAGTGTATTTATAGTGGTTGGTCGTGATCTTCCCTGGATAAGATATTCTTATCTTATCTTATCTTTGGGAGTCTTATCTCTATCTTTTGTGGAACCGCCTTTCCTAGGCCTTTTTCGGCCTTTAGGTTTTGGGCTTCGTTCCTTTTGATGGGCCTTCTTCTTTATTTGTCCGAGGTCCGACCTTAGGCGTGGGCCTTTGGGACGAGGTCGGACCTTCTGCGAACTTCCCGAGTTTGGAGAGCTCGGTCAGGGTATGAACAGTGCCCCTGTCCGAGTTCGTCCTTTTGAGAGGTCGAGCTCGGGCATAGTCGTCTTTTCAAAATTTGAAAATGGCCGTTTCAGCATTTATTGCTTTTTACCGTTTCTCCTCGATTTTCGTTCGGGCTCTGTGAAGGCATTATTTATTTGCCCCTTTCCTCATTTTCTTTGTTTATTCTGTTCCCTTTCCCTTTTTCTGGGTTTTTCGCCACCTCTCTTTCGAGCATCTTCCTTCTTTCTCTCTGTTCTTCTTCTCCGATTCTTTCTGTGCGTTGTTTTTCGGGGTTTCCTCTGCGTCGCTGTTTTCGTTCTTCTTGCATCGGAGCTCGTCGTCTTCTTCCTTTCTTCCAGGTTTGTTTCTCGTCTTTACTTTCGCTGTGCACATATGCTTTTGTTTCTTTTTCTTCTATGCTGGGGTTGCCCCGAAAAGAGGCGCCGCCATTGTTTTGGTTGTTTGTATGTGGGGGGGGCTCTTTTCTCTTGGTACTTTGTTTTCGGGTTACTGCATTTTTTCTTCTAAAAGAACTTTTGTTTTCTTGCTTCTGCTGAATGGGTTTTTTGCTGTCTGCCTATTATGTGATTTTTGGCTTGCTGTTGTATTCTTCTTTGTAGGCAAGATTTTTTATGTCTCGAAAGGTGTTTCAAGCAATGTCGACCAAGATTCCGAGTGGTCTTGGTTGGGTAGATCCTGTTCCTCTAAGGGTCCCTTCTGTTGTAGATTCTGAGTATCTAGTTAGGTTCCGTAGGGAGTGTAGTATTTGTGAGAACAGGGAGTCTGAGCGGGATTATGAGCTAGTAGCCCCGGAGTCCGAGGAGAGAGTGTGCTTCCCGCCTTTAGAAAGTTCCGAGAAGCTATTCTTTATGCTTACGATTGTTTTTTCTCTAAGCTGGGTGTACGACTTCCTTTTACCGACTTGGAGTCCGAGGTCCTTTGGTCTTGTAACCTTGCCCCTACGCAACTCCATCCAAATTCTTGGGCGTTTTTAAAGCTGTTTCAACTTTTGTGTCAGTTTTTGGGCGTCTCCCCTTTTGTTTCTCTTTTTTCCTATCTGTTCGTGTTGACGAAGCCGGGGTCGGGTGCTGGGAAGGTGTCCTGGGTCTCTTTTAGGGCTAACCAGGGAAAGAAGTTTTGTACCTTGTATGATGAGTCGTTTCATGATTTCAAGAACTACTATTTCAAGGTCCGGGCTGCTGGAGATGTCCGACCTTTCTTTCTAGATGAGAGTGGGGAGCCTTCTTTTCCTCTTTGTTGGCAGGAGAATGTAGTGTCGGTTAAGTATACTTTTGAGAGTCTAGATGAGGTGGAGCAGGCTTTTGTGGGTGTGTTGAGCAGTTTATGGGTCGGGCACCTCACTTGGATACGAAGAAAATGTTGGGAGATCCAAGCCTTCTCCGTTCCGAGTTAGGTAGTTCCCGACCTCTTTGAGATTTCATCTTAGTATTTTGGCTTCGTTTTGGAGGTTTTTCTGTTGTGATAATCCCTTTCTTTTGTTTCTGCAGAGATGTCTTCTCAGGCTGATTCCATGAAGTTCCTTCGTCGGTCGAAGAAGTCTGCGGCTGCTCGGAATATCGAGGCTGAGGCTTCTGCCCGATCTTCTCCGCAGAAGACTACCGTGGGTGTTCAGACTCGGTCGAAGACCATTCCGACTCCTCAGTTCCGAGCTATAACTCAAGATCCTCCGACCTCCGGACCCGGTCACCTTTCCCCGTCTTCGACCTCGGGTCCTCCCCCCAAGAAACAGAAGACCTCTCAAGAGCTTGCCGGTTTCAATGATAAGGATTTTGACGCTCTTGGTTGGATTGAGCAGCACATTCTCCCCCAGACCTTTATTTCTACTGATGATGCGTCTATGGAGCATCACTTTCAGTATATGGCGTGGAGCTGTGTTCGGATGGCTAGTCTTCATGCCGCTATTGCTCGGGAGTTCAAGAAAGCTCCCCTTGGGGCGACCAGCTCCCGACTTGAGAAGGCACGGTCCGAGCTTGATAAGATTAGTCAACTGAAGGCTGCCAGGATTACTGAGCTGGAGGCCTCTTTGGAGGAAGAGAAAACTAGGGCCACCGCGGCTGTGGCGGCGGCGAAGACATCTGAGGAGATGGCGAGGGTGGCGACGGAGAACTATACTAAGCTGTATGCCGAGCTTGTGGAGACGAAGGAGAAGTTGCAGTCTGCTCGGGATGATTTTTACGAGCTGGAAGATAATGTGGCCAAGGGTATGGATGCTATGTTTGTGAATTTGAGGGATCAGGTCCGGGTTCTTGCTCCCGACCTGGATCTGAGCTTATTCAGTACGGAAAACATTGTTGTGGAGGGAAAGATTGTTCCTGCTCCTGCCGAGGATGAGGTTCCGGTGTCCGACCACAAGGCTCCGGTGTCCGACCCCGAGGTTCCGGTTGTGAACCCGACTTCACCTTTGGCTGAGGATAGATCTGGTGTGGAGGTTTCAAGCCGGGATGATGGTGCTGTCGATGCAGTCCCGATTTCGATGTTCCCTCCGCAGCCTTCTGTTGATGCGGAGACCGGAAAGGACCTTGATCCTCTGTGATCTTTTTAGTGGTTTGCCCGGCCTGTGGGCTTTTTGTTGGATGGCTTTTGTGAACACTTTTGGACACCTTTTGCTTTTATTTAGCCACTTGTGGTGACTTTATTATGCGGTGTTTGTGTTTTGACCTTTGGTTTCTGCCTTCGTGCTTTTTAGTTGTTTTTCGGATAACAACTTTTTAGCTAGCGTTTTGACTTTATGTTTCCGCTTTCGTGCTTTTTAGTTGTTTTTCGGATAACAACTTTTTAGCTAGCGTTTTGACTTTATGTCTCCGCTTTCGTGCTTTTTAGTTGTTTTTCGGATAACAACTTTTTAGCTAGCGTTTTGAAACTTCTTTCGATTTCGTTTTTTTTCGCTTTGTACTTTTTAGTTGCTTTTTGTAAAGCAACTTTTTAGTAAGCGTTTTTCGAAATCCTGGTTCTTGCCGTTTTAAGGCTTCTTTCTCGGGCCGAGCTTTTTCTCGGACATCGGGTGCTCGAGTACCTCCTTTTTGTTAGGTCCGACTTTGTCGTTGGTCGGTTCTTTTGAGTTATTTCTGTAATCTCTTTTTATTTGGCTTTTTGAGCCATTTTAGAGTTACTTTATAACTTTTCCCTTTGTTGGGTCCGACTTCGTCGTTTGGTCGGCCTTTTTAAGTTATTTTTGTAACCTCTTTTTTATTTGGCTTTTCGAGCCATTTCAGAGTTACTTTATAACTTCTCACATTAATTTGAACCTCGTCGCTTTATCTTTGCCGACCTTGTATGGTCTCTTGGCAAATGATTTTTTGCGTTTTGCCGAGCATAAATTAATGCGCCTTGGTGGGGTACTTTCTAGGATTTGCTTCATCATGAGGAAGAGAAAATAGAGAAATTTGATTAGTATTAAAAGAAAGAATATTTACAAAGTGTTTACCCTTTAGGTCGGGTATCCTACTTAACCGGGTGTCTCATTAAAAAACCCTTGTAGGGAAAAAGAGTACACCTCGGGTTAAGTTTTTCTAGCTGTAGTACCGTCTTAGATTACAGGCGTGCCAGGTCCTGGGCAGTTCATTGCCTTCTAGGTCGGATATTTTGTAGTAGCCTGTCCCTAAGACTTCTGTTACCTTGTAGGGCCCTTTCCAATTTGCGGCTAGCTTTCCTTCTCCCGACTTTTGTGTTCCGATGTCATTTCGGATTAGAATCAGGTCGTGACTGGAGAAGCTTCGCTTTATTACCTTTTGATTGTATCTGAAGGCCGTTCGCCGTTTTAAGGCTTCTTCTCGGATTCGGGCTCTTTCTCGGACCTCGGGGAGGAGGTCGAGTTCTTCCCTTTGTGCCTGTGGGTTGCCTCTTTCGTTGTAGAAGATGACTCTGGGCGACCCTTCATCTATTTCGATAGGAATCATTGCCTCCATCCCGTAAGCTAGCCGGAATGGGGATTCTCCCGTTGTAGAGTGCGGGGTTGTCCGATATGCCCATAGTACCTGGGGGAGTTCGTCGGCCCACGCCCCTTTGGCCTCTTGGAGTCTTCGCTTTAACCGGCCAAGATGACTTTATTTGCAGCCTCTGCTTGTCCATTGGCTTGTGGGTGCTCGACCGATGTGAATTGCTGTTTGATTTTTAGTTCGGCCACCAAGTTCTGAAAACTTGTGTCCGTGAACTGTGTTCCATTGTCTGTTGTGATGGAGTAGGGGACTCCGAACCTCGTGACGATGTTTTTGTATAGGAATTTACGGCTTTTCTGAGCCGTAATAGTGGCTAAGGGTTCGGCTTCAATCCACTTTGTGAAGTAGTCGACCCCTACTATGAGGTATTTGACTTGCCCCGGTCCTTGTGGAAACGGGCCGAGTAGGTCGAGTCCCCATTTTGCGAAGGGCCATGGCGCAGTGATGCTGATAAGGTCTTCGGGCGGTGCCTTGTGAAAATTGGCGTGTTTTTGGCAGGGGGGGCATATTTTCACAAACTCTGTCGCGTCTCTTTGTAAGGTCGGCCAGTAGAACCCGGCCCTGACTACTTTCTTGGATAGTGCCCGAGCTCCGAGATGGTTCCCACACATGCCTTCGTGGACTTCTTCGAGGACGCCCTTTGTTTCTGAGGTCGGAACGCACCTAAGGAGGGGGTTTGAGAATCCCCTTCTGTATAATACGTCGTGAATTAGCGTATAATTCTGGGCGTCCTTTGTAAGCCTTTTAGCTTCTTTTCTTTCTATGGGGAGAGTTCCTGACTTCAGGTAGTTGAGTATGGGGGTCATCCATCCTTGCTGTTGGTTGGATATATTTAACGTTTCTTCCTCTCTTAGCACGGAGGGAGATTGTAGGGTTTCTTGGAGAAGACTTCTGTTGTTGCCTCCGGGCTTGGTGCTAGCGAGCTTCGAGAGGGCGTCTGCCCGGGCATTTTGTTCCCGAGGTATGTGCTGGATTTGTATTTCCGGGAAGTGTCGTAATTGTGCCTGTGTTTGGTCCAGGTATTTTTTCATAGTAGGGTCTTTGGCCTGGTAACTTCCATTTACTTGTGATGTGACGACCTGGGAGTCGCTGAAGATCGTGATTCTCTGGGCTCCGACCTCTTCGGCTAGCTTTAGTCCTGCTAGTAGGGCCTCGTATTCGGCTTGGTTGTTTGAAGCCTGGAACTCGAGTTTTAAGGATAGCTCTATCCGTGTTCCTTGGTCGCTTTCGAGTATAACACCGGCTCCGCTTCCTGTTTTGTTTGAGGACCCGTCGACATACAGATTCCACGAGAGTGGGGTTCCCGGGGTCTCAGTATATTCTGCGATGAAGTCGGCTAGATATTGAGATTTTATGGCAGTCCGGGCTTCATAGTGGAGGTCGAACTCGGACAGTTCCACCGCCCATTGTAGGATTCGTCCTGCCATGTCTGTTTTTTGTAGGATGTGTCTCATGGGTTGGTTCGTCCGGACTTTGATGGTGTGGGCTTGAAAGTAGGGACGGAGCCTCCGAGCCGTGAATACTAGGGCGTAGGCGAATTTCTCTATTTTCTGATAGTTTAATTCGGCCCCTTGTAGTGCCTTGCTTACGAAGTATATGGGGTGTTGTCCTTGGTCATTTTCTCGTATTAATGCTGAAGCAACTGCCCGATGTCCGACCGAGAGGTATAATACGAGCTCTTCCCCTTTTAAAGGTCGGGTTAGGATTGGTGGCTGCCCGAGGAATTCCTTGAATTCTTGGAAGGCTTTTTCGCACTCCGGGGTCCATGAGAAGGGTTTCCCTTTCTTTAGGAGTGAGTAGAGAGGTAGTGATTTTATCGCTGATCCTGCCAAGAATCTTGATAGGGCGGCTAGCCTTCCATTTAGTTGTTGTACTTCTTTGACACACGTCGGGCTCTTCATTTTGAGTATCGCTTGGCATTTGTCCGGGTTTGCTTCGATGCCTCTTTGAGTCAGCATGAAGCCTAAGAACTTTCCGGCTTCTGCGGCGAAGGTGCACTTGGTCGGGTTAAGTCTCATGTTGTGTTTCCTGAGGGTGCCGAAGACACTTGTGAGGTCGGGAACCAAGTTTCTGTCTTCTTGTGTCTTTACCAGCATATCGTCGACGTACACTTCTAGCTGTAGCCCGATGTGCTCTGAGAATACTTTGTTCATTAGCCTCTGGTAGGTTGCCCCGGCGTTCTTCAGCCCGAAGGGCATTACTACGTAGCAGTAGTTTGCCCTTGGGGTTATGAACGAGGTCTTTTCTTGGTCGGATCCGTACATCGGGATTTGATTGTATCCCGAGTATGCATCCATGAAGGAGAGATATCTGTAGCCTGAGGCTGCGTCGACTAAGGCGTCGATGTTTGGTAGTGGATATGGGTCTTTGGGGCAGACTTTGTTGAGATCCGTGTAATCGACACACATCCTCCATTTTCCGTTGGGCTTTTTTACCAGGACCACGTTTGCGAGCCATAGGGGATATTTTACTTCCCTAATGAATCCTGCATCTAGCAGTGCTTGTACCTGTTCTTCTATTGCCTGCATGCGCTCGGGTCCGAGCTTCCGGCGTCTCTGTTGGACGGGTCTGGATCCCGGGTATACTGATAGCTTATGGCACATCAGGTCGGGACTTATGCCTGGCATGTCGGAGGCCTTCCAGGCGAAGAGGTCGGAATTCTCCCTTAAGAGGGTTATGAGTTCCTCCTTTAGGCCTGCTTCGAGGTTTGCTCCAATGTTTGTTACTTTTTCAGGTGTGTTCCCGATTTGGATCCTTTCGGTTTCTCCCTCTGGTTGTGGCCGAAGGTCTTCTCGGGTTTGAACTCGCCCGAGTTCTATTGTGTTGACTTCTTTCCCTTTTAGGCTTAGACTTTCGTTGTAGCATCGCCGTGCTAATTTTTGGTCGCCTTTTAGGGTGGCGATTCCCTTTGCGGTAGGGAACTTCATACAGAGGTGTGGGGTTGAGACCACAGCTGCCAGTCTGTTTAGGGTTGGTCGCCCAATGAGGGCATTGTATGCTGAGGTAACGTCGACTATAATGTAGTCGATGCTTAACGTTTTAGATTGCTCGCCTCTTCCGAAGGTAGTGTGTAGCGAGATGTATCCTAAGGGGTGGATCGGGGTGTCCCCTAGCCCAAATAGGTCGGAGGGATAGGCCTTTAGCTCTTTTTCTTCAAGTCCGAGCTTGTCGAAGGCCGCTTTGAACAGGATATCTGCTGAGCTTCCTTGGTCAATCAGGGTTCGATGTAAGTTGGCGTTTGCTAGGATAATGGTGATCACCATAGGATCGTCGTGGCCGGGTATTATCCCCTGAGCATCTTCTTGGGTAAATGAGATGGTTGGCAGCTCGGGCAGGGGATTGTCTTCTCGGACATGATAGATCTCTTTGAGGTGTCTTTTTCGCGAGGATCTGGATGTTCCTCCGCCTGCAAAACCTCCGTTTATCATGTGTATGTGCCTTTCAGGGGTTCGCAGGGTCTGTTCGGCCCGATCCTCGTTATCTCCCCTCCTTCTCTTTTTGGTCTCTTCTCCTTTTTCCGCTATGTATCTGTCGAGTTTTCCTTCTCTGGCTAGCTTTTCTATAACATTCTTCAGGTCGTGGCAGTCATTAGTAGAATGACCGTAGAGCTTGTGGTATTCACAGTATTCGGACCGATCTCTCCCCGCTCTCTTGTGTTTTAAAGGTCGGGGCGTTGGGATTTTTTCGGTGTGGCATACTTCTCTGTAGACGTCTACCAGGGAAACTCGGAGGGGAGTGTAGCTATGGTACTTCCGTGGTTTATCCGAGTTGGACTCTTCTTTCTTTTTCTGTTCTCGATCTCGGTCTCGGAGTGGGTAGGTTGATTCCTTCCTAGAAGAGTCTCTTAGCTGGGAGGTTTCCTCCATGTTGATATATTTTTCTGCCCGCTCTTGCACCTCGTATAAGGAGGTCGGGTATCGTTTGGATAGGGATTGGCTAAATGGTCCTTCTTTTAGGCCGTTTGCTAGTCCCATGATGGCTGCTTCAGTGGGCAAGTGTTGTATGTCCAGGCAGGCTTTGTTGAATCGCTCCATGTATTCTCGGAGAGTTTCTTGGTTACCCTGTTTGATCCCGAGTAGACTGGGGGCATGTTTTGCCTTGTCCTTTTGAATACAGAACCTTGTTAGGAATTTTTTGGTTAGGTCCTCGAAGCTGGAGATTGATCCTGGTGGCAGGTTGTCGAACCACTTCATGGCCGACTTGGTGAGAGTGGTGGGGAAGGCTTTGCACCGAATCGCGTCGGAGGCGTCGACCAGGTACATTCTGCTTCGGAAGTTGCTGAGGTGGTGACTTGGGTTGGTGGTGCCGTCGTAGAGATCCATATCAGGTGGTTTGAAGTTTCGCGGTACCTTCTCCTTCATGATCTCTTGCGTGAAGGGATCATGGTTGTTTTCGGGGGTGGTGCCGCGTTCCGTCCGGTCTTTCAACTCGGCCTCTATCTTCTGCAGCTTTTCTTCTAACTCTCTGCGCTTGCGAGCTTCCCTTCTCAAATCTTGTTCAGTTTCTTTCTGCTTTTTTATGTCCTCTTCGAGTTGTTTCAGTCGGTTTTGCTGTGCCCGTACTGCTTCTAGAATTTCTGAGCTCTCTTCTTTTTCGGGATTTTGTGGATTTTTGTTTGGAAGTGATGTCTTTGGGCGATTCTGTTTGTTTCCTCCTGGAGTGCGTGGTGATAGAGGGCTGTCCGGTCGTTCTCCGGTGTCAATTTCCTCTTCTTGTTCTGATGTAGCGTGGTTATTGTTGGGAGGGTCGTCCGCCATGGTAAAGGGATGACTTCCAGGGTCCCCGGCAACGGCGCCAATGTTCCGAGGGTTACCTGAAACGTGTAGCTCGGTCGTCTGGCAAGACCCGAGGTAGGGGTTCCGTGACCCGAGCTTGGTGTGCTGAGCGGCTGGGGGTTGTACCTGCAATGACACTCCGATGCTTAAGTTAGCATGGGTCCAAGCAGATATTGAGTAGAATTAGAGTATGAGTTATACCTGGGTGCTCCAGTGTATTTATAGTGGTTGGTCGTGATCTTCCCTGGATAAGATATTCTTATCTTATCTTATCTTTGGGAGTCTTATCTCTATCTTTTGTGGAACCTCCTTTCCTAGGCCTTTTTCGGCCTTTAGGTTTTGGGCTTCGTTCCTTTTGATGGGCCTTCTTCTTTATTTGTCCGAGGTCCGACCTTAGGCGTGGGCCTTTGGGACGAGGTCGGACCTTCTGCGAACTTCCCGAGTTTGGAGAGCTCGGTCAGGGTATGAACAGGTATTAAGCAGGTATTGAGTAGAATCAGAGTATGAGTTATACCTGGATGCTCCAGTGTATTTATAATGGCGTAGCTGTGACCTTCTTAGATAAGATAAGTTAGTTATCTTATCTTATCATTATCTTCGAGTGAGTTCATCTTATCTTTAAGGGAACCGCCTTTATCTCTATAGGCTTGGGCTGCCCTTGGATTCTGGTCGTGTTCCTCTGCTTGGGCCCTTTTATTGGGCTTTCCTGTGACTTGGCCGAGCCTTTTAAGAAGAGGCCGGGTTGTCCTAGCCTGAAGAGGTCGGTCGCTTTGTCTGTAGAACATCCCGGGTCGGACAGCACGACCTAGGGTATGAACAGTGCCCCTGCTCGAGCTTGGTCTTTATCTGGTGGTCGAGTCTTGGTTTTAGGATTTCGAGCCTTCTCGGGTAAAGCCGAACTCGAGCATTTTGTCGCTTTATCTTCCGTAGAGCTCTTTCTTGAATGCGGAACGTTTCTGTTCCGTTTCTTCTAAAAGCGCACACTTTTACCTTTTAGCGTTTTCCTTGGGAAATGTGTGAGGGTTTTTAATGCCCCCATTAATTTGTTCCGTTTCTCTTGATTTTCTCTTTTTAAATTTTTGTATCCAAGAGACGGTTTTCCATTCCCTGTAACTTCCCTTTTCTTTCGCCGTTTCCTGTTATGCACTTCTCGTCTCTCTATGAAGCTTTGGCCTTCGCTTGGTGCTTCTGTTTTGTGATCGATTCTCTGCTTACTCACTTTTCAAAGTTTTCTTCCTTCTTCCAAGTTGGTTTTGCTTTCTTCCTCACCTTTTTATTTCTGCTACTTTTGCTTTTGATCCTTTTGATGACATCTTGATTTTGTATGCTTGGAAAGCTTGAACCTTTTCTTCGTTTTTGTTTTTACTTTGGAATGTGATTCTTCAATAAAGTTTTGATTTTGCCTGAGTTGCTGTTGGAAAGCTTGAATCTTTTCGTACCACTATGCTTAACTATCGCTATGATGTATGTTTCTGATTTTCTTTTCGTCTTTCTGTATGCTTTCGGCTGGATTTCCTGGTGGTTTAGTGCCTTTAGGGTTTTGCAAGTTGTTGCATTTTTGAAAAAAGGTTGCTCCTTTAGTGGCTTTGTTTTGTCGATAGTTTTTCTTTTTAACGAAGATGATGATTTCTTGATGGTTTCTGGTGAAGGGTCATTGCTGGGGTGTGAACTTGTAGGTCCTTTGAGTTCTTGTTCTGTGGTTGCCTCCAAAGGATGCCCCTAGATCTTTCGTGTAGGTCCTGGGTCTCCTTTTGTTCCTTATACCGTGCTTGATTGTGTAGCTGAGTTGTTCTGCTATTGTCCGAGATGTGTTTTAGTAATCCAATATTCTTTTCTTATTGTAGGACTAGTTGGCCTCATGGCTTCTCGCAAAAATATTGTTGAGACGTCTTCCCAAGTCCCTGAGGGCATGGCTGATTCGGTGGATTCTATGGTTCTTCTGTGTATTTCTGTGGTGGACTCAGATTTTTGTATAGAGCGCGAAAGCATCATAGGGTTTGTGGTAGTGATGCCCAGGAGAGGGATTATGAGCTTGTAGCGCCTGGTTCTGACGAGAGAGTTTGTTTTCCCACTTCACTTGACGGAGAGCGTCCCTTCTTCTATGCATACGAGTATTTTTTTAGTCAGTTGAATGTTACTTTTCCTTTTTCTGCCTTTGAGACCGACATGTTGTGGTTATGTAACATTGCTTCATCCCTGCTTCATCCCAATTCGTGGGGTGTTATAAAGATTTTTCAGCTGCTGTGTCAAGAGTTAGGCATCAAGCCTTCTCTAACTCTTTTCCTCTATTTGTTTGTTTCGGCCAAGATTGGGGCCTCTTCAAAAAAGAAAGCTTGTTGGGTTTCCTTTAGATCTGCTCAGGGGCATAAAGTCTTTTCCATGTATGACGAGTCTTTTAAGGACTTCAAAAACTATTTCTTTAAAGTTCGAGCTGTTGAGGGTGTTCGCCCCTTTTTTCTTAATGAAAACGATGAACCCACTTTTCCTCTTGAGTGGCAAAGGAATGTCATGGTGTCCCAGTATACTTGGGAGATGTTTGGATGAGGTCGAACAGGACTTTGTGAGTGTGTTGGAGGATATTTGGGGGGAGCCCCCGCATCTGGATACTAAGAAATTTCTGGGGGACCCATCTTTAGTCCGAAATGTGTTGGGTACTGACTGATGTGTTTTTAGTTTATTCTATTTTTCCCTGTGCTCGATGACTTTGTTTGTTGATTCTGTCTTTCCTGTTTTTCAGAAATGTCGAAGAACAATGAATCCATGAAGGCTTTTAAAAAGACCAGGAAGGCAGCCGCTGCACAAAACATCTCGATCAAGGCGGCTGGGGAAGGGTATTTTCAAACCACCATGAAGCCGCCCGTGCCAAGTTCCCCTGGGCCGAGGAGGGTGATCCCTACTCCTCGGGTTCACCTGGCAGATCCCCCACAAACTTCTGCCGCTGCTCCTGGTGCTCCTCCCTCGAAAAAGCAGAAAACATCTGAGCCCTTTAACCTGGATGCCTCGAATTTTGATGCTATCGAGTTTGTTAACCAGCAAATTGCCCCTTATGGTGGGCTTTCGATAGATGATGTGTCCCTTCTTCAGCAGCTAGATTTCATTACCAAAAATAATATGAAGATGGCACATATGGGTGCGGCCATTTTCTGGACTGTTTAGGGTATCCCGATTCATGCTACTAAATTTTTCATGGAGGAGGCTAAATCGGAGTTTGATCGGATCAAGGGTCTGAAGGAGGAATTGGAGGTGAAGTTGGCGAAGGTAGAAAAGGAACTGGAGGGTGAGAAGGCTAGCTCTATCGCCTTTGCAGCTTCTATGAAGTTGGCCGAGGACATGGCATTGAAGCACAAGAATAGCTATGTCTCGACTTATAGGGAGTTGGTGCGTCTTTGAGATGACTTGGAAACTGCTCGGGTTGATTATGCCGAGCTTCAGGGTCATCTTGTGGGTAGCGTGACTGCCGCCTATGAGAACCTGATAGATCAGTTCCGGATTGTTGCCCCTAGTGCCGATTTGACTCTCGTTAGTCTTGATAACGTAGTAAGGGAGGGCAAGATTGTCCCGGATGATCCCGATGATGATTTTGAACCTCCTCCTGCGCCTCCTGTTAAAGCCTCTGCCCCGCCGGTTCCTTCAGCCCCTTCGACCGTAGTTGAGCCAGATCCTGACTGTCAGATCTTGAATCGAGGCGACAGGACAGTGGATGCGGTGCCTCTCTAGACTCGTCCTCCTTCACCTCATGCTGATGCTGCTACTGGGAAGCCTTTAGACTCTCTTTGATTATCCTTGATAGATTTTTGTATAGCCCGGCCTGTGGGGTTTGAACTCTTTTTTATAAATGGTATTTTGTTGACTGTTGATAGTTGCTACTTTTAGCAACTTTATTTTGAAAAACAAAATAGTTTCTCTTGCTCTTGGGGTTGGCTTCAAGCGGCCTCTTGAGTCTTTGTTTTATGGTAACTGCCTTGTTTTTCACAATATGCTTGCTTGCAGCTTTCTTTAGCATTTATCTGGAATCTTTTAGAGTTGTTTTTTATTCATCCTCTTTTGATTGCTTTTGGTGAGGTCGAGATCTATCGGATCGAGCAATCTCCCCTCTATTGGCTGATTTTCTCAGTTGATATTTTCTTGAGTTATTTCTAGCAACCCCTTGGGATTATTTTTTATAACTTTTTGTAGCTTTAGTCCGACTTTTTCATGTCGGTCCCTGTTCCGTTAGTAGGTAATCATTTTTCTGGGCCGACTTTGTCATGTCGGGCTTTGTCGAGTTACTTGATAATCCTCTTTCTTGGACCTTGTTCAGGTCTCTTTCAGGGATTCATCTTTTGTAGCTTTATCTTTCCGGGCCGACTTCGTCATGTCGGGCTTTGTCGAGTTACTTGATAATCCACTTTCTTGGACCTTGTTCAGGTCTCATTCAAGGATTTATCTTTTGTAGCTTTATCTTTCCGGGCTGACTTCGTCATGTCGGGCTTTGTCGAGTTACTTGATAATCCTCTTTCTTGGACCTCGTTCAGGTCTCTTTCAGGGATTTATCTTTTGTAACTTTAATCTATCCGGGCCGACTTCGTCATGTCGGGCCCTGTCGAGTTACTTGATAATCCTCTTTGTTGGACCTTGTTCAGGTCTCTTTCAGGGATTATCTATGTAACCTTTTGTAGGAGTCCGACTTCGTCATGTCGGGCTCTTCGAAGTTATAGTAATCCTCTTTTATAGGGTTGGCCAGACCTCTTTCCAGGGCTTTACTTATAACTTGGTTTGTTGGGGTTGGCCGACTTTAGGTGTCGGCCAGCCTTTAAGCTATTTCATAGCAATCCATTTTATTAGGACCTCATCAGGTCCTTTCTATGGATCACTTTCTATAGCTTCTTGTATTATTCTATTTTCATCTTTGCCGATTTTGTAGAATTTTGGGTTTTAACCCTCGTTTTCATCGTGATCGTACAGTGAATTTGGTTTTCACTTTTCTGTCGATCTGTAGCTTTATAATCGGGTGATGATTGTTTTTAGAATAATACACTTGAACGTTTGTAGAAAATCTTCTTAAGTTGCAGGCGTGCCATGACCTTGGCAGCTCTCGCCCGTCGAGTTCGGAAAGCCTGTAGTAGCCCTTCCCAAGCACTTCTATGACTCGGTAGGGTCCTTTCCAATTTACAGCCAGCTTTCCTTCTCCAGGTCGAGTTGTTCCAATGTCATTTCGGATTAGAATGAGGTCATTCTTCATGAAGGTCCGCTGTATTACTTTTTGATTATATCTGGAAGCCATTCGTCGTTTCAATGCTTCTTCCCTTATCCGAGCTCTTTCTCAAACTTCTGGGAGTAATTCGAGCTCTTCCCTTTGGAGTTGGGGATTGGCTTCTTCACTATAGTAGATTACTCTAGGGGATCTTTCTTCAACCTCTACTGGGATCATAGCCTCCATTCCGTAAGCTAATCGGAAAGATGATTCCCTTGTTGTGGAATGTGGGGTCGTTCAATATGCCTATAGGACTTGTGGGAGCTCCTCAGCCTAGGCTCCCTTTGCATCCTGTAATCTCCATTTTATCCCTACTAATATAACTTTGTTGGCAGCTTCGGCTTGCCCATTGGCTTGTGGATGCTCAACAGAGGTGAATTGTTGTTTTATATTCAGGTCGGCCGCTAGTTTTCTGAAGCCTGCGTTTGTGAACTGGGTACCATTGTCTGTAGTGATGGAGTATGGAACTCCGAACATTGTGACGATATTTCGATACAGGAATTTTCGACTTCTTTGAGCTGTTGCATTGGCTAGGGGTTCTGCCTCGATCCATTTTGTGAAGTAGTCTATTCCTACTATGCGGAATTTGACCTGTCCGGATCTTTGGGGAAAGGGTCCGAGGAGTTCGAGTCCCTATTTTGCGAATGGCCACGGTGAGGTTACACTGATGAGTTCCTCGGGCGGAGCGGTGTGGAAGTTGGCATGCTTCTGACATGGCGAACATGTCCTTACAAAGTCTGTGGCTTCTTTTTGTAGGGTTGGACAATAGAATCCGGCCCGTAGTACTTTTTTGGCGAGTGCTTGTGCTCCGAGGTGATTGCCACAAATGCCACTGTGTACTTCTTCTAAGATGTCCTTAGTTTTGTAAGTCGGCACGCATTTTAGCAATGGTGTTGAAATCCCTCTTTTGTATAAATTGTTATTTATTATGGTATAGTATTGTGCTTCCCGTTTTAACTTCTTTGCCTCTTTCTCATTTGTAGGGAGGACCTCTGTTGTGAGGTATTTAATTATGGGGTCATCCATCCCTGATCGCAACCTATTATGGCTAGGACCTTTTCTTCTTCCGAGATTGATGGCTTCTGTAGAATTTCTTGAATAAGGCTTCTATTGTTACCTCCTGGCTTGGTACTGGCTAGTTTTGAGAGTGCATCGGCCCGGGCATTCTGTTCTCGGGGTATGTGTCGAATCTCGTATTCTCCGAGTTGTCCGAGCTGTTTCCTAGTTTTATCCAGGTATTTTTTCATAGTGGGATCCTTGGCTTGGTAGCTGCCTGTTATTTGTGAAGTGACTACCTGTGAATCACTGAAGATGATAAGTTTTTGAGCTCCAACCTCCCTAGCCTTCTTCAAACCTGCTAGTAGTGCCTCATATTCTGCTTGATTATTCGAGGCAGGGAACCCAAATTTAAGGGAGAGTTCGATCTGGGTCACCTGGTCGCTTTCGATTATTACACCTGCACCACTTTCCGTTTTTTTTAAGGATCCATCCACGTATAGATTCCATTCTGTGGGGACTTCCGGTGTGTCCGTAAATTCCGCAATGAAGTCGTCCAGGTATTGAGATTTGATTGCCGTCCGAGCTTTGTATTGAAGGTCGAATTCGGACAGCTCGACTGCCCATTGCAAGATTCTTCCTACCAAGTCTATTTTATGTAAGATCCCTTTTATGGGCTGGTTAGTTCGAACTTTAATGTTGTGAGACTGGAAATATGGGCGAAGTCGGTGAGATGTTATTATGACAGCGTAAGCAAATTTTTCTATCTTCTGGTAGTTCTGCTCGGATCCCTGCAATGTTTTGCTGATAAAGTAAATGGGTTTCTATTCGCTGTTGTCCTCTCGTACCAGTGCTGAAGCTATTGCCCGATTTCCCACTGCGAGGTACAAGATGAGCGGTTCCCCCTTCCGAGGCCGACTTAATATAGGTGGTTGTCCCAGAAAGTTTTTAAAGTCTTGGAAGGGTTGCTTGCATTCGACTGTCCATTCAAATTCCATTCCCTTCCTTAGAGTGGCGTAAAAGGGGAGAGATCTTATTGCGGATCCCGCCAAGAATCTGGACAAGGCTGCCACCCGCCCTTTGAGTTGTTGCACCTCTTTGATACAAGTCGGGCTTTTCATGTCGAGTACGGCCCTGCACTTGTCTGGGTTTGCTTCGATTCCTCTCTGTGTGATCATAAAACCCAAGAATTTACCGGCTTCTACTGCAAAGGTACATTTTGTGGGATTGAGTCGCATGCCGTGTCATCTTATGGTGTCGAATACTTGCGTCAGGTCGGATAGTAACATCTCTTCATTTTGCGTTTTCACTAGCATGTCGTCTACATAAACCTCCATGATTTTTCTGATGTGATCCGAAAAAACTTTGTTCATTAGTCTTTGGTAAGTGGCTCCCGCATTTTTGAGACCAAAAGGCATAACAATGTAACAGTAATTTGCCTTTGAGGTTAAGAAAGAGGTTTTTTCTTGGTCGGGTGGGTACATTGGGATTTGGTTATATCCCGAGTATGCGTCCATAAAGGAGAGGTATTTGTATCGGGAGGAGGCATCTACCAGTGGTCGATGTTTGGGAGCGGATAAGGATCTTTTGGGCAAGCCTTGTTGAGATTGGTATAGTCGGTGCACATTCTCCACTTCCCATTTGACTTTTTTACCAAAACGACATTAGCAAGCCATAGCGGGTATTTGACTTCTCTTATGAAGCCTGCCTTCAGTAGAGCTCGTACCTGTTCTTCCACCGCTTGAGAACGTTCTGGTCCTAGCTTTCTGCGCCTTTGTTGTACCGGCCGAGATCCTGGGTAGACTGCTAGCTTATGGCACATTAGTTTGGGATCTATAACTGGCATGTCTGTGGCCTTCCACGCAAAGAGGTCAGCATTATCGCATAGGAACTGTATGAGTGATTCTCTTGTGTCCCCTTTTAGGAGTGTGCCGATGTTGGTTATTTGGTCTGGGTGTTTCCGATCTGGATTTTCTCTATTTCTCCTTCAGGTTGTAGGCGAAGCTCCTCCCGCCTCCAAGCTCCACCAAGCTCGATTGTGTGGAATTCTTCACCTCTGCCTCTGAGGTTTAGACTTTTGTTGTAACAGCGGTGCGCCATTTTTTGGTCTGCCTTTACTGTGGCTATTCCTTCTGCGGTTGGGAATTTCATGCATAGATACGGAGTCGAGACTATTGCGCCGAGTTGGTTTAACGTTGTCCGACCTATTAGAGCATTGTAGGCTAAACTTACGTCAACGACGATGTAGTCTACTTTGAGTGTTCTTGACTGACTTCCCTTTCCAAAAGTTGTGTGGAGCGAAATGTATCCCATTGGTTGGACCGGGATATCTCCTAACCCGAACAGGCTATCCGAATATGCTCTGAGTTTCTTTTCTTCCAAGTCGAGTTTGTCGAAGGCGGTTTTGAATAAGATATCGGCAGAGCTCCTCTGGTCTATCAATGTACGATGGAGATTTGCATTTGCCAGTATGATTGTGATGACCATGGGATCGTCATGTCATGATGTGATGCTGGATGCGTCTTCTTCGGTAAAAGTGATCGCCGGGATGTCGAGTGCTTCCTTCCTTTCTGCGACGTGATATATGTCTTTGAGGTGTCTTTTACGAGATGACTTGGAGATTCCTCCTCTGGCGAATCCGCCGTGTATAATGTGGACATGTCTTTCTGGTGTCCGGGATGATCGCATAGTAGGTCCGACATCTTCTGCTCTTCTTCTTTTCCTTTGTTCATCTGCGTGGGTGGCCAGGTATCGATCTAACCTTCCTTCTCGTATGAGCTTTTCTATGACATTTTTTAAATCAAAACACTCATTGGTGGAGTGTCCGCGGATCCGATGATATTCACAGTATTCAACCCGGTTTCCTCCTCCTTTTTTTCCTTTGAGTGATCGAGCTGGTGGTATCTTTTTGTGTTGCAAACTTCTCTGTAGACATCCACAAGAGATACCCGAAGAGGGGTGTAATTGTGGTACTTTTTTATTTTTTCTCCATGTCAATCTTCCTTTTTCTGGGATCTTTGTCTTTATCCCGAGGGGTGAACCCTAGTTTTGAAGTCTCTCCTAATTGGGAGTTTTTCTCCATGTTGATGTACTTTTCTGCTCGCTCCTGCACCTCGTTCAGAAATGTGGGATACTTCTTTGATATGGATTGATTGAAAGGCCCTTCTCGCAGACCGTTAATGAGACCCATGATGGCAGCTTCTGTTGGGAGGTTTTGTATATCCATGCATGTCTTGTTGAATCTCTCCATGTAGTTTCGCAGGGTTTTCCACTCCCCTTGTCTGATTCCTAGTAAGCTCGGAGCATGTTTTGCTTTGTCCTTTTGGATGGAGAATCTGGCCAGGAATTTTTTAGCCAAGTCGTCGAAACTTGAGATGGACCTAGGAGGGAGGTTGTCGAACCATCTAATTGCTGTTTTTGTTAAAGTGGTTGGAAAGGCTTTGCAACGAACTGCATCTGAGGCATCGGTGAGGTACATTCTGCTTCTGAAGTTGTGCCATCGTACAAGGTCATGTCTGGGAGTTTGAAGTCTTTTGGGCATATCGAACAACGCCACATTCCACTACAAAGGAATTACCTTTTCGATTAGCTTACAAAATGGAGGAAATGATCTCAGTGGAGGTCGAACAAGGATCACCCAGAGTAATTGATGAGCGGATAATTTATACACTTTATGACATTGTTTTTAGATAGTTTTTAGTATGATCTAGTTACTTTTAGGGATGTTTTCATTAGTTTTTATGCTAATTTCACATTTCTGGACTTTACTATGAGTTTGTGTGTTTTTCTGTGATTTTAGGTATTTTCTGGCTGAAATTGAGGGACCTGAGCAAAACTCTGATAAGGAGGCTGACAAAGGACTGCTGATGCTGTTGGAATCTGACCTCCCTGCACTCGAAATGAATTTTCTGGAGATACAGAACTCCAAATGGCGCATTCTCAACGGCGTTGGAAAGTAGACATCTAGAGCTTTCCAGAAATATATAATAGTCCATACTTTATTCGTGATTAGATGACGTAAACTGGCGCTCAACGCCAGAAACACGTCACGAACCAGAGTTGAACGCCCAAAACACGTTACAACTTGGCATTCAACTCCAAGAGAAGCCTCAGCTCGTGGATAGATCAAGCTCAGCCCAAGAACACACCAAGTGGGCCCCAGAAGTAGATTTATGCATCAATTACTTACTTCTGTAAACCCTAGTAGCTAGTCTAGTATAAATAGAACTTTTTACCTTTGTATTAGACATCTTGGATTGTATTATTCAGTCTTTTGGCCACGTTTGGGGGCTGGCTATTCAGCCATGCCTGAACCTCTATCACTTAGGTAGCGTTTGGTTACTGAGACATAGACACTGAGACATAGACACAGTGGTACACGGTGACACATGTCTGCTGTTTGGTTTGGTGAGACACAGATTTTCGAAGGACACGGGAGGACACGGATGGACACGGAGACACTAAATTTGTGTACCTCCAATTTGGTGAGACACTGAGACACAACTTGTGAGACACTAATTTTTTACTCTTTTACCCTTATTGAGTTTTTAAAATTTGTCTTCTTATCTTCCCAAATCTTTTTTTTTCTCTCTCTCTTTTAGATTCTACAACTAAATTTACTTTTCTATTTTTTTCAAAAAAAAAATTGTACATTTAATTTTTTTATTTATTTAAATTTTGATTAATCTTTGATAAATTCTGAACTTTAATTTTCTATTTTTTTCAAGAATAATTATATATTTAATATTTAAATGATAATTTAAGATGGTATTAGAAGAAATAAAAAATTATTAGAAGAAATAAAAATTTAATGGTGATGGCATGCATTATTTGGGATAATAGGTGTATTGTAATGGTGGTAAAACTTGTGGTTGAATGAAGGGTAATTCAGTCTTTTTCAAATATATGTGTCTTGTTTCTTATTTTTGCCAAACACAATACATAGACACAAATATTTTATGTCCATGTCTTTAATGTCTGTATCTCTGTGTCTATGTCTCATCAAATACATCAACCAAACGGAGCCTTATGTATTTTCAACGGTGGAGTTTCTACACACCATAGATTAAGGGTGTAGAGCTCTGCTGTACCTCAAGTTTCAATACAATTACTACTATTTTCTATTCAATTTGACTTATTCTTATTATAAGATATTCGTTGCACTTCAACATGATGAATGTGATGATCCGTGACACTCCTCATCATTCTCACTTATGAACACGTGACTGACAACCACTTCCGTTTTATCTTAGACCGGGCGCATATCTCTTGGATTCCTTAATCAGAATCTTCGTGGTATAAGCTTGAATTGATGGTGCCATTCATGGGAATCCGAAAAGTCTAACCTTGTCTGTGGTATTCCGAGTAGGATTCCTGGATTGAATGACTTTGACGAGCTTCAAACTCGCGATTGCTGGGCGTGATGACAAACGCAAAAGAATCAAGGGATTCTATTCCAACATGATCAAGAACCGACAGATGATTAGCCGTGCTGTGACAGAGCATTTAGACCATTTTCACTAAGAGGATGGGATGTAGCCATTGACAACGGTGATGCCCTACATACAGCTTGCCATAGAAAGGAGTGACAAAGATTGGATAAAAGCAGTAGGAAAGTAGATATTCAGAAAGAATACAGCACCTCTATACACTTATCTGAAATTCCCACAATTGAATTACATGAGTAACTCTATCCTATTTTATTCCTTCGCGTATAGTATAATTTCTTAATACAGTTAAATCCACCTGACTGGGATTTACAAGATGACCATAGCTTGCTTCATACCAACAATCTCTGTGGGATCGACCCTTACTCACATAAGGTATTACTTGGACGACCCAGTACACTTGCTGGTTAGTTGTGCAGAGTTGTGACAAAGTGTGATTTATGTTTGAGAGCACCAAGTCTTTGGAGCCATTGTTGATGATCACAATTTCGCCTACCAAGTTTTTGGCGCCGTTGCCGGGGATTGTTCTAGTATGGACAACTGACGGTTCATCTTGTTGCTCAGATTAGGTAATTTTCTTTTTATTTTTCTTTTCAAAAAGTTTTCAAAATTCTTTCAAAAATTTTTCTTTATTTTCGTTTTTTTAAAGAATATTTTTCGAAAAAATAATAAAAATATAAAAAAATCATAAAATCGTAAAAACCAAAAAAATTGTGTGTTTCTTGTTTGAGTCTTGAGTCAATTTTTAAGTTTGGTGTTAATTGCATGTTTTAAAAAAATACATACATTTCTTGCACTTTTCGAAAATTCATGCATTCATGGTGTTCTTCATGATCTTCAAGTTGTTCTTGGTAAGTCTTCTTGTTTGATCTTGATTTTTCTTGTTGTGTGTCTTTTATTGTTTTTCATGTGCATGTTTGCATTCATATTGTCCAAGCATTAAAGATTTCAAAGTTTGGTGTCTTGCATGTTTTCTTTGCATCAAAAATTTTTCAAAAATATGTTCCTGGTCTTCATCTTGACATTCATAGTGTTCTTGCATACATCATGTGTTTTGATCCAAAATTTTTGTATTTTGGGTCATTTTCATGTTTTTCTCACTCATCATTAAAAATTCAAAAATCAAAAAATATCTTTTCCTTAATTTTCTCATAATTTTCAAAAATTTGAGTTGACTTAGTAAAAAATTTTTAAAATTAGTTGTTTCTTACAAGACAAGTCAAAATTTCAATTTTAAAAATCCTATCTTTTCAAAACTTTTTCAAAAATCAAATCTTTTTCATTTTTATCTTATGATTTTCGAAAATTCAAAAATATTTTTCAAAAATCTTTTTCTTAATTTTATCTTTATTTTCGAAAATTATGCTAATAATTAATATGATTGATTCAAAAATTTGAAGTTTGTTACTTTCTTGTTAAGAAAGGTTCAATCTTTAAATTCTAGAATCATATCTTTTAGTTTCCTGTTAGTCAAGTAATTAATTTTAATTTTAAAAATTAAATCTATCTTATCTTATCTTTTATATCATATCTTTTTCAAAATTTTATCTTTTTCAAAAATTTGATTTTAAAATATCTTTTCTAACTTCTTATCTTCTTATCTTTTCAAATTTGATTTTCAAATCTTTTTCAACTAACTAATTAACTTTTTGTTTATTTCTTATCTTTTTCAAAACCACCTAACAACTTTTCTCTCTCTAATTTTCGAAAATATCTCACCTCTTTTTCAAAATTCTTTTTAATTAATTAACTAATTGTTTTAAAATTTTAATTTCAATTATATCTCATCTTTAATTTTCGAAAATCATTAAATCTTTTTCATAACTAATTTTCGAATTCTCTCTCTCATCTTCTTCTATTTATTTATTTATTTACTAACACTTCTCTTCACCTCTTCTCATCTCAAATCACTGCCCCTATCCTTACCCTTGTGTTTGGATTGTTCCTTATTCTTAATCCTTATCCCCTTTCTTCTTCTACTAATAATAAGGATCCTCTTTACTGTGACATAGAGGATTCCTCTTCCTTTTCTTTTTCTCTTCTCTTTCATATGAGCAGGAACAAGGAAAAAGACTCTCTTGTTGAAGCTGATCCTGAACCTGAAAGGACTCTGAAGAGGAAACTAATAGAAGCTAAATTACAATTATCCAGAGGCAACCTTTCTGAAATTTTCAAACAAGAGAAGGAGATGGCAGCCGAACCCAACAACAATAATGCAAGGAGGATGCTTGGTGATTTTACTAAACCCACATCCAAGTTTGATGGAAGAAGCATCTCAATTCCTGCCATTGGAGCAAACAATTTTGAGCTGAAACCTCAATTAGTTGCTTTAATGCAACAGAACTGCAAGTTCCATGGACTTCCATCTGAAGATCCTTATCAGTTTTTAATTGAGTTCTTGCAGATTTGTGAGACTGTTAAGACGAATGGAGTAGATCCTGAAGTCTACAGGCTCATGCTTTTCCCTTTTGCTGTAAGAGACAGAGCTAGAACATGGTTGGACTCACAACCTAAAGATAGCCTGGACTCCTGGGATAAGCTGGTCACAGCCTTCTTGGATAAATTCTTTCCTCCTCAAAAGCTGAGCAAGCTTAGAGTGGATGTTCAGACCTTCAAACAAAAAGATGGTGAATCCCTCTATGAAGCTTGGAAAAGATACAAGCAGATGACAAAAAAGTGTCCTTTTGACATGTTTTCAGAATGGAGCATGTTCCGAGGGTTACCTGAAACGTGTAGCTCGGTCGTCTGGCAAGACCCGAGGTAGGGGTTCCGTGACCCGAGCTTGGTGTGCTGAGCGGCTGGGGGTTGTACCTGCAACGACACTCCGATGCTTAAGTTAGCATGGGTATTAAACAGGTTTTATGTAGAATCAGAGTATGAGTTATACCTGGGTGCTCCAGTGTATTTATAATGGTGAGATGTGGCCTCCTGTGGATAGGATAAGTTAGTTATCTTATCTTATCTTTAAGTGAGGTCATCTTATCTTCAAGGGAACCGCCTTTATCTTTCTGGGCTTTAGCCGCCTTTAGATTGGGCTATGTTCCTTCGTTTTGGGCCTGCTTTGGGCTCCTTTGGCGAGTTGGCCGAGCTCTTTGAGAAGAGGTCGGGCATTTGGCCGAGCTCTTTGAGAAGAGGTCGGGCATTTGGCCGAGCTCTTTGAGAAGAGGTCGGGCATTTGGCCGAGCTCTTTGAGAAGAGGTCGGGCATTTGGCCGAGCTCTTTGAGAAGAGGTCGGGCATTTGGCCGAGCTCTTTGAGAAGAGGTCGGGCATTTGGCCGAGCTCTTTGAGAAGAGGTCGGGCATTTAGCCGAGCTCTAGAAGAGGTCGGATAGTCTGACCTGAAGAGGTCGGTCGGCTTGTCGCTAAACATCCCGGGTCGGACAGGTTGACCCAGGGTATGAACAGTGCCCCTGCTTGAGTTCGATCTTTCCATGAGATCATGCTTTTCAGAGCTTCGATCTCTTTAGAAGTCGTGCTCGAGCATCTGTCTGGCTTTGATTCTTCATTGCTTTGAAATCTTTTGCAGATTTTCTAGAGGTTTGGTACTTCACAGTCCGTCCTCTTTTGAGTAGTAGTGTGGGTTTTCTACCCTTGCCTTCTGGATCACGCCTTGCTTTTGTGTTGACAACCCTCTGCTTTGGTGAAGTTATCCTTGCGGCTTGATATCCGGACTCTTAGTGACTTGTCTGATGACTTTTTAGTGTTCTTTGTATAGAACCTTTTTAGTCTCGGATGACGTACGTAGCCCTGTTTGAGATTGTGCCTTCTTTGAGTGGAATTGTATCCCTTTTAGCTAAGCACTTTTGAGCCTTAAGGTTTTTTCTTAACCTTTTGGCTTGTTCTTTTTTGAGATTGTATTTGCGCCTCTTCTTAGCTGACGTCGACCTGTACGACTTTGCCCCTGCTTGAGTTCGATCTTTCCGTGAGATCGTGCTCTCATTGGGGGAAGTCGTACTCAAGCATCCTGACTTTGGTCGATCTTGAGTAGTTTTATCTTGTGCGAGTTTGGCATTTACCTTTTTTAGTTTGTTTGAGAGGTCTTTTCAGCCTTCTTCCGACTTTGTTTGTCTTCACTGTTCGGGCTTTTTAGTCATAATCCAACAACTTTTTTAGGTATAGTTCCTGATGGGAAACCTTTTATAGTCTGTTTGGATGACTTTTTAGCGCCGTTTTGATTTGTGCTTTTGCCTTTTAAGTAGTGTCTTTTTTCAAGACTTCGTACCTTTTAGCAAAGCATTCCTGGCATTCCTCTGGCCATTGCGAGATGTCTTTGTCCCCTTTGTGGATCTTTGTAGAGTGTCGGTATTTTGTTGTCCGACCTCTTTTGATCACTGCCGGTTTTGTCCACTTCCTGCTTGGTTGAGGTGGTCCTTGGGGCTAACTTGTCCGACGATTTTTTAGTGTTCTTTGGTAGAACCTTTTTAGTTGGTTTGAACAATTTTGATAGCCTTGTCACGGAGCCGTGGCTTTTTGGGCAAAGCTATGTCCCTTTTAGCGCACGCTTTTCGTTGGTCCAATTTCTCGTGTCGACGAGCTGTAGCTTTCGTTGGTCCGACTTCTTGTCGGTCCAAGCTGTGGTTTTCGTTGGTCCGACTTCTTCCTGTCGGTCCAAGCTGTAGCTTTTGTTTGGTCCGACTTTTTCTTGTTGTCGCTTCTAAGTTATTTCTAGTAATCCTCTTTATTGGACCTCTGTCAGGTCTCTTTCAGGGATTAGTTTTTATAACTTTTTGTTTATGGGACGACTTCTTTACGTCAGTCCCTTCTCCAAGTTATTTTTGTAATCCTCTTTCTTGGACCTTTGTCAGATCTCTTTCAGGGATTACTTTTATAACTTGTCCGTTGTAGGAGACCGACTTCTTTATGTCGATCTCTTCTAAGTTATTTCGTAACCCTCTTTCTTGGACCTTTGCCAGGTCTCTTTCAGGGATTACTTTTTATAACTTTTTGTTTATGGGACGACTTCTTTACGTCAGTCCCTTCTCCAAGTTATTTTGTAATCCTCTTTCTTGGACCTTTGTCAGATCTCTTTCAGGGATTACTTTTATAACTTGTCTGTTGTAGGAGACCGACTTCTTTATGTCGATCTCTTCTAAGTTATTTCGTAACCCTCTTTCTTGGACCTTTGCCAGGTCTCTTTCAGGGATTACTTTTTATAACTTTTTGTTTATGGGACGACTTCTTTACGTCAGTCCCTTCTCCAAGTTATTTTTGTAATCCTCTTTCTTGGACCTTTGTCAGATCTCTTTCAGGGATTACTTTTATAACTTGTCTGTTGTAGGAGACCGACTTCTTTATGTCGATCTCTTCTAAGTTATTTCGTAACCCTCTTTCTTGGACCTTTGCCAGGTCTCTTTCAGGGATTACTTTTTATAACTTTTTACATTATTCTGTGTTCATCTTTGCCGATTTTGTCGTGATCGGGCGATGATTTTGGTGTTTCACCTTGCCGACCTGCCGTAGTCGGGCGTCTTGGTAGGAAACTTTTTAGGGAATCTGCAATCTTTTAAATAATAATATAAAGATAAGAGTGTGTACATGTTAGTACTTACCTTTCTAGGTCGGGCAATCTTTTTGGATCTCGGCCTGGCGCCCTTTTTAGATTGCAGGCATGCCATGACCTTGGTAGCTCTTGCCCTTCAAGTTCGGGCAGTCTGTAGCAACCTTTCCCCAGTTCTTCTAAACAACTTGGTCCTTTCCAGTTGGGTGCTAGCTTTCCTTCTCCAGGTCGAGTTGTTCCGATATCATTTCGGATTAGGATAAGGTTGTTGTTGGCAAAGCTTCGCTGTACTACCTTCTGATTGTATCTTTGAGGCCATTCGACGTTTTAACGCCTCTTCCTTGATCGGAGCTCTCTCTCGGACTCTTGGAAGTAGGTTGAGTTCTTTCCTTTGGATTTGGGAGTTGACCTCTTCATTGTAGAAGATCATTCTTGGGGGATCCTTCTTCGATCTCTACTGGGATCATTGCCTCCATTTCGTAAATCAATCGGAAGGGTGATTCCCCCGTGGTGAAGTGTGGAGTTGTCCGATATGCCCATAGGACTTGTGGGAGCTCTTCGGATGTGAATTGGTGCTTTATTTTCAAGTTAGCCATTCTTTTCTTGAAACCTGTGTCCGTGAATTGAGTGTCATTGTTTGTGGTGATGGAGTAAGAAACCCCAAACCCTGTAATAATGTTCTTGTACAAGAATTTCTGACTTCTTTGGGCAGTGGCATTAGCTAGGGGCTCTGCCTCAATCCATTTTGTGAAGTAATCCACCCCTACAATGAGGAACTTGACTTGTCCCGATCCTTGGAAAAATAGTCCGAGGAGGTCGAGTCCCCTCTTTGTGAACGGCCAAGGTGATGTTACACTGATGAGCTCCTCTGGTGGGGCAATGTGGAAGTTGGCATGCTTTTTGATGTAAAGCTTTGACTTTTGTATTTGGGTTTTTGCTCTGTTGTTGCCTCCAAAGGGTGCCCTTGGACTTTTGTGTGAGTCCTGGGGTTTCCCTTTTACTGCCGCGTCTGTCACTTTATGTTTTACTGTTATTGTCCGAGTTGTTTCCTTATTTGCCCGAGTTGTTTGGTAGTAATTCCATAGTCGACCTATGTCTTTGAGATGTCTACTAAGATCCCGGACAGCGTGTCTGATTAGCTGGATTTCATAGTTTAAATGCGTGTTACTGTGGCTGACCCTGAGTACATCCCTTATACCGCCTTCGAGACCGATTTGTTGTGGTCTTGTAATGTAGCTCGGATGAGGCTTCTGTTATTGCCCCTTGGTTGGCTAGTTGGTTGGAACTCTGATAGTGTGAGCTTGAAAGTATGGGTGGAGTCGTCGAGAGGTGAGTATGAGGGTGTAGGCGAACTTTTTCTATCTGTTGATAGGTTAGTTCGGTCCCTTGTAAAGCTTTGCTGATGAAGTAGACGGGTTGTTTCCCACTTTCGTCTTCTCTGACTAGTGCTGAGGCTATTGCCTGACTTCCCACTGCGAGGTATAATGAGTTCTTCACTTTCCCGTGGTCTGGAAAGGATGGGTGGTTGCCCCAAGAATTTTGAAATCTCGGAAGGCTTGTTCGTACTCCGTTGTCCTTTTCAACTCGTCCGACCTCCTTGGTGTGAGGTGGACATTCAACTCGTCCGACCTCTTTGGTGTGAGGTAGATGTTTAACTCGTTCGACCTCTTTGGTATGAGGTGGACCTTCAACTCGTCCGACCTCTTGGTGGTGAGGTGGACCTTCAACTTGTCCGACCTCTTTGGTGTGAGGTGGACCTTCAATTCGCCCGACATCTTCGGTGTGAGGTGGACCTTCAACTTGTCCGACCTCTTTGGTGTGAGGTGGAGCTTAAACTCGCCCGACATCTTCAGTGTGAGGTGGACCTTCAACTTGTCCGACCTCTTTGTTGTGAGGTGGACCTTAACTTGTCCGACCTCTTTGGTGTGAGGTGGAGCTTAAACTCGCCCGACATCTTCAGTGTGAGGTGGACCTTCAACTTGTCCGACCTCTTTGTTGTGAGGTGGACCTTAACTTGTCCGACCTCTTTGGTGTGAGGTGGAGCTTAAACTCGCCCGACATCTTCAGTGTGAGGTGGACCTTCAACTTGTCCGACCTCTTTGTTGTGAGGTGGACCTTAACTCGCCCGACCTCTTCCGTGTGAGGTGGACCTTCAACTCGTCCGACCTCTTTGGTGTGAGGTGGACCTTCAACTCGCCCGACCTCTTCGGTGTGAGGTGGACCTTCAACTTGTCCGACCTCTTTGGTGTGAGGTGGACCTTAACTCGCCCGACCTCTTCCGTGTGAGGTGGACCTTCAACTCGTCCGACCTCTTTGGTGTGAGGTGGACCTTCAACTCGCCCGACCTCTTTCTCCTTTTTGCTTTTGATTGGGCGAGGTGGTGGGATCTTCTCCGATTGATCTTCTCTTTTCTTGGACTCTTTATCCTTGTCCCGTGGTACTGAGATGATGGCTTGGATCCAATGTGCCGCCGTACGGGATCATGTCGGGAGCCTTGAAGTCCTTTTGGATTTTAGCTTTCATGATATCTTTGGTGAATGGGTCTTGATCTTTGTAGGGGCTGTCTTCGTGACCGGATCGAGTTGTTTTGGCCTTGAGATCTGCTTCGAGTTTTAGGAGCTTGTCCTTTAACTCGTGGCATCACCTAACTTCCCTTCGTAGGTCTCTCTCAACTTCTTGTTGATGTTCCACCTTTTTTTCGAGTTGCTTTAAGCGATCTTTGAAGTGCCTCCATAGCCTCCTCTTTTGGCGAATTCTCGCCTTTGGTGGGTTGAAGAGTATCTTTTGGTGTAGTATCCGCGTCTTTGTGCGGTGTTCTATCCTCTAGATCTGAATCATGGTCGTTGTCATGGTTGTCCGCCATGGTGATGGGATGACTTCCAGGTTCCCCGGCAACGGCGCCAATGTTCCGAGGGTTACCTGAAACGTGTAGCTCGGTCGTCTGGCAAGACCCGAGGTAGGGGTTCCGTGACCCGAGCTTGGTGTGCTGAGCGGCTGGGGGTTGTACCTGCAATGACACTCCGATGCTTAAGTTAGCATGGGTATTAAACAGGTTTTATGTAGAATCAGAGTATGAGTTATACCTGGGTGCTCCAGTGTATTTATAATGGTGAGATGTGGCCTCCTGTGGATAGGATAAGTTAGTTATCTTATCTTTAAGTGAGGTCATCTTATCTTCAAGGGAACCGCCTTTATCTTTCTGGGCTTTAGCCGCCTTTAGATTGGGCTATGTTCCTTCGTTTTGGGCCTGCTTTGGGCTCCTTTGGCGAGTTGGCCGAGCTCTTTGAGAAGAGGTCGGGCATTTGCCCGAGCTCTTTGAGAAGAGGTCGGGCATTTAGCCGAGCTCTTTGAGAAGAGGTCGGGCATTTGGCCGAGCTCTTTGAGAAGAGGTCGGGCATTTGGCCGAGCTCTTTGAGAAGAGGTCGGGCATTTGGCCGAGCTCTTTGAGAAGAGGTCGGGCATTTAGCCGAGCTCTAGAAGAGGTCGGATAGTCTGACCTGAAGAGGTCGGTCGGCTTGTCGCTAAACATCCCGGGTCGGACAGGTTGACCCAGGGTATGAACAGAGCATATTAGATATATTCTATTATAGTCTATCTGAGTTTTCCAAGATGTCATTGGACCATTCTGCAGGTGGATCCATTCACCTAAAGAAAACGCCTGCAGAAGCTCAAGAACTTATTGACATGGTTGCAAATAACCAATTCATGTACACTTCTAAGAGGAATTCCGTGAATAATGGGACGCCTCAGAGGAAGGGAGTTCTTGAAATTGATGCTCTGAATGCCATATAGGCTCAGAACAAAGTGTTGACCCAGCAAGTCAACATGATCTTTCAAAGTCTGAATGGATGGCAAAATGCATCCAATAGTACTAAAGAGACAGCTTCTGAAGAAGCTTATGATCCTGAGAACCCTGCAATGGCAGAGGTTAATTACATGGGTGAACCTTATAGAAACACCTATAATTCATCATGGAGAAATCATCCAAATTTCTCATGGAAGGATCAACAAAAGCCTCAACAAGGCTTTAATAATGGTGGAAGAAACAGGCTTAGCAATAACAAGCCTTTTCCATCATCTTCTCAGCAACAGACAGAGAATTCTGAGCAAAGCCCCTCTAATTTAGCAAACTTAGTCTCTGATCTGTCAAAGGCCACTTTAAGTTTCATGAGTGAGACAAGATCCTCCATTAGAAATTTGGAGGCACAAGTGGGACAGCTGAGTAAGAAAGTAACTAAAACTCCTCCTAGTACTCTCCCAAGCAATACTGAAGAAAATCCAAAGAGAGAGTGCAAGGCCATTGACATAGTCAATATGGCCGAATGCAAGGAGGAGGAAGAGGATGCCAATCCCAATGAGGAAGATCTCATTGGACATCTTTTAAGCAGGAAGGAGTCCCCTATTGAGGACCTAAAGGAATCTGAGGCTCATAGAGAGACCATAGAGATTCCATTAAATCTCCTTCTGCCATTCATGAGCTCTGAAGATTATTCGTCCTCTGAAGAGGATGAAGATGTAACTGGAGAGCAAGTTGCTCAATATCTAGGAGCCATCATGAAGCTGAATACCAAGTTATTTGGTAATGAGACTTGGGAAGGTGAACCTCCCTTGTTCATTAGTGAACTTGATACATGGGTTCAGCAAACTTTACCTCAAAAGAAACAAGATCTTGGAAAATTCTTAATACCCTGTACCATAGGCACCATGACCTTTGAGAAAGCTCTATGTGACCTAGGGTCAGGCATAAATCTTATGCCACTCTCTGTAATGGAGTAGCTGGGGATCATTGAGGTACAGCCTGCCATATTTTCATTACAATTGGCAGACAAGTCAGTAAGACAAGCTTATAGATTGGTAGAGGACGTGTTGGTAAAGGTTAAAGGCCTTTACATCCCTGCTGATTTCATAATCTTAGACACTAGAAAGGAGGAGAAAGAATGCATCATCCTTGGAAGACCTTTCCTAGCCACAACAGAAGCTGTGATAGATGTTAACAGAGGAGAATTAGTCCTTTAATTGAATGGGGACTACCTTGTATTTAAGGCACACGGCTATCCTTCTGTAACAAGGGAGAGTAAGCATGCAGAGCTTCTCTCAGTACAGAGTCAAACAGAGCCCCCACAGTCAAACTCTAAGTTTGGTGTTGGGAGGCCACAACCAAACTCTAAGTTTGGTGTTAAATCCCCACAACCAAACTCTAAGTTTGGTGTTGGGACTATACAATATTGACCTGATCACCTGTGAGTCTCTATGAGAGCCCACTGTCAAGCTATTGACATTAAAGAAGTTCTTATTGGGAGGCAACCCAATTTTTATTTATCTAATTTTATTTTTATTTTATTATTCTTTTATGTTTTATTAGGTTCATGATCATGTGGAGTCACAAAATAAAAACAAAAATTAAAAACAGAATCAAAAACAGCAGAAGAAAAATCACACCCTGGAGGAAGGACTTACTGGCGTTTAAACGCCAGTAAGGAGCATCTGGCTGGCGTTCAACACCAGAACAGAGCATGGATCTGGCGTTGAACACCAGAAACAAGCAACATCCCAGTGTTCAAACGCCAGGAATACACTCTGAAGAGAGCTGGCGCTGAACGCCAGAAACAAGCATGGACCTGGCGTTCAACGCCAGAAACATGCTGCACTGGGCGTTGAACGCCCAGAACATGCATCACTTCGGCATTTAAACGCCAGAATTGCATGGAAAGGCATTTTACATGCCTAATTGGTGCAGGGATGTAAATCCTTGACACCTCAGGATCTGTGGACCCCACAGGATCATTTCAGGATCTGTGGACCCCACAGGATCCCCACCTACCATATTCTCCCCTCTTCTCAATATTCATCCTCTCTTTCCAATAAACACTCTTCCCCAAAACCCTTCACCAATCACCTCAATCTCTCTTCCCAATCACCCCATTAACCACTCACATCCATCCACTCTTCCCCATAAACCCCACCTACCTTCAAAATTCAAATTACTTTCCCACCCAAACCCACCCTAAATGACCGAACCTACTCCCTCTCCCCTCACTATATAAACCCCTCTATTCTTTTCATTTTCACACAACACAAACCTCTCTTTTCCTTCTTGGCCGAATACACCTCTCCCCCTCCCCTCCATATTTTCTTCTTTTTCTTCTTCTCTTCTTTCATCTCTTGCTCGAGGGCGAGCAATATTCTAAGTTTGGTGTGGTAAAAGCATAGCTTTTTTGTTTTTCCATAACCATTGATGGCACCTAAGGCCGGAGAATCCTCTAGAAAAGGGAAAGGGAAGACAAAAGCTTCCACCTCCGAGTCATGGGAGATGGAAAGATTCATCTCCAAAGCCCATCAAGACCACTTCTATGATGTTGTGGGCAAGAAGAAGGTGATCCCCGAGGTCCCTTTCAAGCTCAAGAAAAATGAGTATCCGGAGATCCGACATGAGATCCAAAGGAGAGGTTGGGAAGTTCTAACCAATCCCATCCAAGAAGTCAGAATCTTAATGGTTCAAGAGTTCTATGCCAATGCATGGATCACTAGGAACCATGATCAAAGTAAGAACCCGAACCCAAAGAATAATCTTACAATGGTTCGGGGGAAATACTTAGATTTTAGTCCGGAAAATGTGAGGTTGGCATTCAACTTGCCCATAATGCAAGGAGATGAACACCCCTACACTAGAAGGGTCAACTTTGATCAAAGGTTAGACCAAGTCCTCATGGACATATGTGTGGAAGGAGCTCAATGGAAAAGAGACTCAAGAGGCAAGCCAGTTCAACTGAGAAGACTGGACCTTAAGCCTGTGGCTAAAGGATGGTTGGAGTTCATCCAACGCTCCATCTTCTCCACTAGCAACCAATCTGAAGTTACTGTGGATTGGGCCATCATGATTCATATCATCATGAATGTATAGGAAGTAGAAGTTCATGAAGTCATCCCCATTGAACTCTACAAAATAGCCGAAAAGCCCTCCACCATGGCAAGGCTAACTTTTCCTCATCTTATTTGTCATCTATGTTACTCAGTTGGAGTTATCATAGAAGAAGACATCCTCATTGACGAGGATAAGCCCATCACCAAGAAGAGGATGGAGCAAACAAGAGAGACCATCCACGGACCTCAAGTGATGCATGAGGAAGCTCATTATCAAGAAATCCTTGAGATGCCTCAAGGGATGCACTTTCCTCCCAACAACTATTGGGAACAACTCAACACTTCCCTAGAAGATTTGAGTTACAATGTGGATCAATTAAGGGTGGAACATCAAGAGCACTCCATCATTCTCCATGAAATTAGAGAAGATCAAAGAGCAATGAGGGAGGAGCAATAAAAGCAAGGAAGGGACATAGAAGAGCTTAAGGACATTATTAGTCCTTCAAGAAGAAGACGCCACTAAGATGGACTCATTCCTTGTTCTTATTTTCTGTTGTTCGATTTTTATGTTATATGTTCATCTATATTTTGTGTCTCTACTTCATGATCATTAGTAGTTAGTAACTATGTCTTAAAGTTATGAATAATTCCATGAATCCTTCACCTCTCTTAATTAAAAAATGTTTTTAATTCAAAAGAACAAGAAGTACATGAATTTCGAATTTATCCTTGAATTTAGTTAAATTATATTGATGTGGTGACAATACTTTTTGTTTTCTGAATGAATGCTTGAACAGTGCATATTTTTGATTTTGTTGTTTATGAATGTTAAAATTATTGGCTCTTGAAAGAATGATGAACAAAGAGAGATGCTATTGTTAAAATTTTTACTTATGTATTTTCAACGGTGAAGTTTCTACACACCATAGATTAAGGGTGTGGAGCTCTGCTGTTTTCTACTATTTTCTATTCAATTCGACTTATTCTTATTCTAAGATATTAGTTGCACTTCAACATGATGAATGTGATGATCCGTGACACTCATCATCATTCTCACTTTTGAACGCGTGACTGACAACCACTTCCGTTCTATCTTAGACCGGGCGCATATCTCTTGGATTCCTTAATCTGAATCTTCGTGGTATAAGCTAGAATTGATGGCGGCATTCATGGGAATTCGGAAAGTCTAACCTTGTCTGTGGTATTCCGAGTAGGATTCTGGGATTGAATGACTGTGATGAGCTTCAAACTCGCGATTGCTGGGCGTGATGACAAACGCAAAAGAATCAAGGGATTCTATTCCAACATGATCGAGAACCGACAGATGATTAGCCATGCTGTGACAGAGCATTTGGACCATTTTCACTGAGAGGATGAGATGTAGCCATTGACAACGGTGATGCCCTACATACAGCTTGCCATAGAAAGGAGTGACAAAGATTGAATAAAAGCAGTAGGAAAGCAGAGATTCAGAAGGAATACAGCACCTCCATACACTTATCTGAAATTCCCAACATTAAATTACATGAGTAACTCTATCCTATTTTATTCCTTTGTGTATACTATAATTTCTTAATACAGTTAAATCCGCCTGACTGGGATTTACAAGATGACCACAGCTTGCTTCATACCAACAATCTCTGTGGCATCGACCCTTACTCACGTAAGGTATTACTTGGACGACCCAGTACACTTGCTGGTTAGTTGTGTGGAGTTGTGACAAAGTGTGATTTATGTTTGTGAGCACCAAGTCTTTGGAGCCATTGTTGATGATCACAATTTCGCCTACCAGTAATCCATTATAACGAAAAAGCCAACTCCCAACTTCAAAGGGAAGAGCTCGACCTACTTTCGGAAATCTGAGAAAGAGCTCGGATCAAGAAAGAAGCGTTGAAACAACAGATGGCCTCCAGATACAACCAAAAAGTAATACGGCGGGCCTTTGCTGAAGACGACCTCATCCTAATCCGAAACGACATCGGAACAACTCGACCGGGAGAAGGAAAGCTGGTGGCAAACTGGAAAGGACCCTACCGAGTCATAGAAGTGCTGGGAAAGGGCTACTACAGGCTTTCCGAACTCGACAGAGGAGAGCTTCCTAGGTCATGGCACGCTTGTAACCTAAGAAGGTACTATAGCTAGAAATGATAAAGGATCTCAGCATGAGACACACTCTTTTTCCTGAAAGGGTTTTTTAATGAGGCACCATGCTGAGATCCAGAAATTATCCGACTCAAAAGGATAAAAAATTACTGTGTACATATTTTTCATTGTTTTTTAAATAAAATACATTAGACGATTCTACAAGTTTCCAAGACGCGTTAATCTGAAACATTCATCATTCGATTATAGAGCAACAGATTGGCAGAAAGTGAAAAACAAATTCACTGCAAAATCAAGATAAAGACCAACAGAGATGAAAACCAAATTCATCTGAAGGTCCAGTAAAACGAGGATTTAACCCACCTTCTACAAATCGGCAAAGATGAAAACAGGATAATGCAAGAAGTTATCGAAAGTGATCCGGAGAAAGGACCTGACGAGGTCCTAATAGATTGCTAAATAATAACTTAAAAGACTGGCCGACGCTAAGACGTCGGACCAAGTCAAACAAAGTTACAAGTAAACCCTGGAAAGAGGTCTGGCCAACCCTATAAAAGAGGATTACTTTAACTTAGAAGGGCCCGACACGATGAAGTCGGCCCAAAACATAAAGTTATAGAAGTAATCCCTGAAAGAGACCTGCACAAGGTCCAAGAAAGAGGATTACAAAAATAACTTAGAAGGGCCCGACATGATGAAGTCGGCCCAAAACGTAAAGTTATAGAAGTAATCCCTGAAAGAGACCTGCACAAGGTCCAAGAAAGAGGATTACAAAAATAACTTAGAAGGGCCCGACATGATAAAGTCAGCCCAAAATGTAAAGTTATAGACTGAAAGAGACCTGCACAAGGTCCAAGAAAGAGGATTACAAAAATAACTTAGAAGGGCCCGACATGATAAAGTCAGCCCAAAACGTAAAGTTATAGAAGTAATCCCTGAAAAAGACCTGCAGAAGGTCCAAGAAAGAGGATTACAAAAATAACTTAGAAAGGCCCGACATGATGAAGTCGGCCCAAAACATAAAGTTATAGAAGTAATCCCTAAAAGAGACCTGCACAAGGTCCAAGAAAGAGGATTACCAAAATAACTTAGAAAGACCCGACATGATGAAGTCGGCCCACATAAAAAACCAAGGCTATAAAAAAGTAATACCTGGCGGAGACCTCAAAAGAGGTCCAAACAAAACAGGATTGCTAGAAAAAGGCCCTTCATTACCTCAAAGGAATCAAAGCTACAAATACAAAGCAATCCAAAGAAAGTCGAGCAGCAAGGCCAAAATCTAGAAAGGTGCCGAGTCGAGTGCAAACAAACATGATATAAAATACAATGTTATAACAAGCTTCAGAGGCCACTAGAATCAGCCCCAAAAACTTGAAAGCTACTTGTTGTTTTTCAAAATAAAAGGTGCTAAACAAGCAACCATTAGGAGCATCAACAGTCAGCAAGATATCAGTTACAAAACAAAGAGTTTAAAAAACCCACAAGTCGGGTTATCTACACGAAAAAAAATTCAACTAAAGATCCGAAGCCTTCTCGGCAGCACTGGCAGGTGGTGAAGGAGGGCGAGTCTGAATGGGCACAGCATCCACGGTACCATCATCTCGATTCAAAATTTGACAGTCCGGATCAGACACGGAATGACCAACCTCAACTGAAGGGACTGTAGAAGTCGACACTTTGACAGCAAGCGCAGGGGGAGGTTCGACATCATAATCATCATTCGGGTCATCAGAAACAATCTTACCATCCCTCACAACGTTGTCCAGACTAAAGAGAGACAGGTCAACCTCGGGAGCAGAACTCGAACCTGTTCCTTCAGATTCTCATAAGGAGCATCCACACTACCGACAAGATGACTTTGGAGCTCGGAATAATCAGCTCGGGCAGACTCAAACTCCTCCCTCAGATGCATTACCTCCCGATAAGAGGTAACGTAGCTGTCTTTATGCCTTAATGCAGTGTCCTCGGCCAACCTCACAGAAGCCGCCAAAGCAAGGGAGCTCACCTTCTCGTTCTTCAGCTCCTTCTCCAGCTTGGTCACTTTCACCTCAAGCTCCTTCTTCAAACCCTTCATCCAATCGAACTCCTGTTTTGCCTCCTCCATGAAGGCTTTAGTGGCATGGCGAGGAAGGTTTTGAGCAGTTCGGTACAAGGCAGCTCCCATATGTGCCATTTTAACACTACTCCGAGTTATAAAATCCAAATGACAAAGGAGTGATACATCATCTATCGGAAGGGCACCGTAGGGACCGATCTGCTGATCTACAAACTTGACCGCGCCAAAATCAGGGGCATCAAGATTGAAAGGCTCAATAGTTTTTTTATTTTTGTTGGGAGGAGCACCAGAAGCGGCAACAGAGGCTTGGGGAGGATCAATCAAACGAACCCGGGGAGTCGGGATTATCTTCCTCGCCCCGGCTGAGCTCGGAACGGTCGGCTTCGACTGAGCCTGGGATGATCCCTCCCCGGCTGCCTTGGCCGAGATGTTTTGGGCAGCGGTAGCTTTCTTCGCCCTTTTGAAGGCCTTCATAGATTCATTGTTCTTAATCATCTCTGCAAAAAAAAAACACAACAGTAAGGAACCAAGTTATAAGTCGGAAAAGAGCTTGCAAATAATACAGGAGCAGACAAACAAAGGAAAAACAAAAAGCATAACTACCCAGCTCAGCTTGGAGGAGAGAGGGATTGGTTAAAAATCACTTCGTGTCGAGATGGGGAGGCTGACCCCTGTTTTCTTCCAGTACAGTCACAAAAGCTTGCTCAGCCTCATCCAACATCTCCCATGTGTATCTAGATACTCGCACATCCTTTTTCCATTCCAAGGGAAAGACGGGCTCGTCATTTTCACCCAGAAAAAAGGGCCGAGCTCCTTCAACAGCTCGGATCTTAAAAAAGTAATTTTTAACATCACGGAAAGATTCATCAAACATAGAAAAGACCTTCTTCTCCTGGGAAGCTCAAAAGGAAACCCAAGCAGCCTTCTTCTTAACTACCCCAGGATTCGTCAAAACAAAGAGGTAGAAAAAGAGAGATTGTGAAGCAGAAATACCGAATCCATGACACAACAATTAAAAAAATTTTATGAAACCCCAAGAATTGGGGTGAAGTTGGGAAGGAGCAACATTACATGACCATAACAGGCTGATCTCAAAATTAGAGAAAGGAAGAGTAATACTCATTTGACTAAAAAAGAAGTCGTAGGCATAGAAAAAAGGGCGCTCTCCGGCAATCCGAGTAGAGAAACAGACCCTCTCCTCATGACTCGGAGGTACATGTTCATAGTTCTTTTCATCACCTCCACTACCACAGATCTTATGAAATTGCCTAAGTTGCTGACATAACTCAGAGTCAACCAAAGAAACACATAACAGAACCATAGAATCCACCAATCATCCATGCCCTCAGGGACTTGGGAATACGTCTCAACAATATTTTTGCGAGAAGACATGAGGCCAACTAATCCTACAACAGAAAAAAGAAGATCAGATTACTAAATAGCATCTCGGACGAAAGACAAAATAGCTCGGCCAACATAAATCAGCGCAGTATAAACAACCAAAAGGAAACCCCGGGACCTACACCAAAATCCTAGGGGCATCCTTTGGAGGCAGGCACAGAACAAGGATTCAGGAAAACTGACAAGTTCATATCTTGATACATCCTAACAGGAAAACGATAAATCCTTCTTTACTTTGCACCTAAAGCGACACTCTGAGAAGAAGGCGACGAACCACAAAGTCATCAAAATAAAATTATCTCCCAGGCTCACCATCCCAGTTCGATTAACAAACGAAAGTCTAACAATCAGTAAAAGGTATCAAAAGAAGAAATCATCGAAGATGCACCCCCTTTCTCATTTTCTCCAGAAAAATTCAGTCCCCCCAAAAAGAAAAAAATCAACAAAGAAGAGCTATCGACAAAGCAAAAATCAAGGGGAGATGTTTTCAGAAGACAAATGCAGTTCACAAAACTCAGGCGTTAAACAGAAGCACCAACAAAACATGCAGAGGCAAAAGGCTAGAAAAAATACATCACAGTAACAAACAAAACACAAAGACCACAACAAGATTCAAGCTTTCCAACATACATTCAGTCAAGAAAGTAAAGCTTTATCGAAAAAAATGGCAAGGAATAATAAAAGAAGAACCAACCTGAACGAAGGAAGAAACTTCGAAGGAGATTGAAGATGGAAAGACAGAATTGCCTTTTCAAAACACCCATAAATCGCCAAACGACGCCACAACTCAAAAAATGCAAATACAGGCGAAAACAGAAAGTGAGAGTAAAGGGGGAAGTTACGAAGTAAAATGGGGAAGAGAAACCATTTTTGTGTGTAAAGTTCAAAAAATAAAAGAGCCCAAAAGAAACGGAGCATTAAAAACCAATTAATAAGGGCATTAAACCCTCGCACATTCCCAAGAACAGAGCGCTAATACAAAAGCGCGCGCCTTTTTGAAGAAAACGTTCTACATTCAGGAAACAAAGGACTCTACCAAGAAAGAAGTCGACAAATGCTCGAGTTCGGCTTCACCCGAGATGGATAAAAAGTTTTAAAACTAAAGACACAACCTCAAAAAAGGAAGACCAATCTCGAGCAGGGGCACTGTTCATACCCTGGGTCGAGTTGTCCGACCCGGGATGTTCTACAGACAAAGCAACCGACCTCTTCAGGTCAGGATAACCTGACCTCTTCTCAAAGAGCTCGGCCGATTCACAGGAAAGCCAAGTAAAGGGCCCAAAATAGAGGAACACGACCCTAATCCAAAGGCAGCCCAAGCCTATAAAGATAAGGACGGTTCCCATAAATGATAAAGATAAGATAAGTGATAAACCACTATTTTATAGTTTACAATGTGTTTAATTGTGTGGTTTTATCATGATCTTTACCCACTTATTCATATAATTAGCATGCATTTATATTTCCTTCCTAAAATTATTACATGATTGAAAAACTTACTTCCTGGAGACTTTTAATTAGATATTTTACTTCTTCTTTATTCCATTCGATGCTGTGATTTGTGTGTTAAGTGTTTCAGGCTTTATAGGGCATGAATGAGTGGGAGATTGGAAAGGAAGCTTGCAAAAATGGAAGAAATACAAGAAATTGAGGAGATGACCAGCGAGAGGTGACACGGCCGCATAACTCACGCGATCGCGCGGAAGAGAGGAAATCGCAGCGACGCGGCAGCATGGCTCACGTGACCGCGTGGATTGGAAAAGCATAAGCAACACGGAGGCATGGACGACGCGCCCACATGGAAAAGCAAAATGCCGAATGACGCGTCCGCATGAATGACGCGGCCGCGTGACGTGCGCGATCTGCAAAATTTCAAAAGTCGCTGGCAGAGTTTCTGGGCCGGATTTCAACCCAGTTTTCGGCCCAAAATTACAGATTAGAGCCAAGGAACATGCAGAAATGGGGAGAACATTCATTCCATAGAATTTTTTTAGTTTTAGATCTAGTTTTTACTGCTCCCTTAGGTTTTACACACTTGAGCATTCATAATTAGGAATTGGAAGATTTTGGCTTTAGCTTTTGAGAAGAGTTTACCTACGGTACTAGTCATTATATTTTGTTATTTATTTTGTGCTTATTCTTCCATTTTCTTAATCCCCCTAGAGTTGACATTGGCTTATTTTTACAAGTTATTAATATAGATGAAGAGCGGATATTTTATACGCTTTTTGGGGGTAATTTCATGTAGATTTTAGCATGTTTTAATTAGTTTTTAATAGAATTTTATTAGTTTTTAAGCAAAAATCATATTTCTGGATTTTACTATGAGTTTGTGTTTTTTCTGTGATTTCAGGTATTTTGTAGTTGAAATTGAGGGAGTTGAGCAAAAATCTGATTTAGGCTGAAAAAGGACTGCTGATGCTGTTGGATTCTGACCTCCCTGCACTCGGAATGGATTTTTTGGAGCTACAGGAGTCTAATCGGTGCGCTATCAATTGGGTTGAAAAGTAGACATCCAGGGCTTTCCAGAAATATATAATAGTCCATACTTTGCAGGAAGATAGATGATGTAAACTGGCGTTCAACACCAGTTCGATGTTGCAGTCTGGCATTTAGCGCCAAAAACATGTTACAAGTTGGAGTTCAACGCCAGAAACAGGTTACAACCTGGCGTTCAACTCCAGAAACATCCCAGGCACGTGAGAAGCTTAAGTCTCAGCCCTAGCACACACCAAGTGGGCCCCAGAAGTGGATTTCTGCTCCAATTATCTTAGTTTACTCATTTTCTGTAAACCTAGGTTACTAGTTTAGTATTTAAACAACTTTTAGAGACTTATTTTGTATCTCATGACATTTTTAGATCTAAAATTTGTACCTTTTGGCAGCATGAGTCTCTAAACCCCATTGTTGGGGGTGAGGAGCTCTGCAACGTCTCGATGAATTAATGCAATTATTTCTGTTTTCCATTCAAACATGCTTGTTCCTATCTAAGATGTTCATTCGTGCTTCACTATGAAGAAGGTGATGATCCGTGACACTCATCACCTTCCTCAATCCATGAACGTGTGCTTGACAACCACCTCCGTTCTAAACCTTATCTGTGGTATTTCGAGTAGGATTCAAGGATTGAATGGCTGTGACGAGCTTCAAACTCGCGATTGTTGGGCGTAATGACAGACGCAAAAGGATCAATGGATCTTATTCCGACATGATCGAGAACCAACAGATGATTAGCCGTGCTGTGACAGAGTATTTGAACCATTTTCACTGAGAGGATGGGAAGTAGCCATTGACAATGGTGATGCCCTACATACAGCTTGCCATGGAAGAAACTTTGCACTTTTGAAAGTGAGGAAGCATTATGTTACACAAATTCAGAGGACAAAGCATCTCCAAAACTCCAACATATTCTCCATTATTGAGTAACAATTACTTATTCCAAACACTTTCACTTTTTACAATTAAATCCAAATAACCTTATTGGCATCCTGACTAAGATTAATAAGATAATCATAGCTTGCTTCAAGCCAACAATCTCCGTGGGATTCGACCCTTACTCACGTAAGGTATTACTTGGACGACCCAGTGCACTTGCTGGTTAGTTGTGCGGATTACAAAAGTGTGATTGCAATTTCATGCACCAAGTTTTTGGTGCCGTTGCTGGGGATTGTTTGAGTTTGAACAACTAAAGGTTTATTTTGTTACTTAGATTAGGAATAGAGTATTGTTGCTATAGAGTCATTAAATTTGAGTCCTTTAATTTCTTTTCAAAAATTTTTCAAAAATATTATTTTTCTTTATCAATTTTTAATTTTTTTCGTGGGTTTAGTGTCTTATTCTAAGTTTGGTGTCAATTGCATATTTTATATTTTCCTTTTAAATTTTCGAAGTTGTGTTCTTTGATCTTCAAGTTGTTCTTGTTTATTTTTCATATTTGATCTTTAGTTTTTCTTGTTCTGTGTCGTCTCTTGTTTTTCTTGTGCTTTTCCAAAGCATTAGTCTTCAAAAAGGAATTTATTTTTAGTTAGTGAAAATACCTCTTCAAAACAAGTCTTACCTTTACTGCTCAATTGGCTAGAGCATTGGTCTATGTTCTTGGTAATTGGGTATCTTTTTTAAAATCTTTTTCAAAAATAATTTTTCTTGATTTAATCTTGCGCCAAACTTTAAGTTTGGTGTTGTCTTGTTAATCTTTCTATAATTTTCGAAAATTTATTTTGGTTTTCTAAAAATTTTAAGTTTGGTGTTCTTTCTTTTGTTCTTGTTGTTCTTGTGAATCTTCAAAGTGTTCTTGAGTCTTCTTTGTGTTTTGATCTTATAATTTTTAAGTTTGGTGTTCCTTGGTGTTTTCCCTCCAAAATTTTTGAAAACAAGGAGCATTAGATCTAAAAAATTTTAAGTCTTGTGTCTTTTGTGTGTTTTTCTCTTTCATCATAAAATTCAAAATTAAAAAAAATATATCTTTTCTAACTATTTTTAAGCCATATTTTTGAATTTTTCTATAAAAATTCAAATTTCAATTTCAAAAATTTTTCAAATCTTATCCTTTTAAGATTTAAAAAAAAATTTTATATCTTTTTCAAAAATATCCTAACCACTTTCTCTCTCCTCACTTTTTCGAAAATCTTCATAAAATATTTTTAAATTCTTTTTTTATTTTTATTTTTATTTCTAATTTTATTGTCGTCTTTATTTTATTTTATTTTATTTTATTTTATTATTTTGAAATTTCTTTTATATATAATAAAATAAATAAAATAAATTCACATAATCTCCCTTTCTCCATTATGGACTTAAGTGGAAATGAACAGTCCAGAAGGACTCTGGGGTCATATGCTAACCCCACTACTGCTTCATATGGGAGTAGTATCTGTATACCCTCCATTGGAGTTAGTAGTTTTAAGTTGAACCCTCAGCTCATTATCATGGTGCAGCAAAGTTGCCAGTATTCTGGTCTTCCACAGGAAGAACCTATAAAGTTTCTGGCACAAATTTTACAAATTGCTGACACAGTACATGATAAGGAAGTAGATCAGGATGTCTACAGATTGTTACTGTTTCCATTTGCAGTAAAATACCAAGCTAAGAGGTAGTTAAATAACCAACCTAAAGACAACATAAAGACATAGAAATAGCTGTCAGAAAAATTCCTGAATCACTATTTCCCTCTAAAACAGATGACACAGCTAAGACTGAGCATCCAAGGCTTTAAACAAGGAGATAATGAACCCCTTTATGATGCATGGGAGAGATACAGAGAGATGCTAAGAAAATGCCCCTCTGAAATATTTTCAGAGTGGGTGCAGTTAAACATCTTCTACTATGGGCTTACAGAAAAAGCTCAGATTTCTCTAGACCACTCAGCTGGCGGATCTATACATATGAGAAAGACAATAGAAGAAGCTCAAGAGCTTATTGATACAGTTGCCAGAAATCAGCATCTGTACTTAAACAGTGAACCTTCCATCAACGAAGAGGCTAAAACAATAACTGCTGAACTCAGTCTTGTGGAACAAGTTACTGAATTCAATCAGCAACTGGATTTTCTAACAAAACAGCTAGTCGAATTCAAGGAGATACTACAAGAAACAAGAATGGCTAATGTGAATATGGAAGTACAGTTGAAGCAAACAGAACAGCAATTATCAAAACAAATAACAGAAGAATGCCAAGCAGTTCAATTAAGAAGTGGGAAAACAATAAATACCTCACTTCAAGATAGCAAGAAGCCAAGAAATGAGCAAACTAACCAAAATCCCTCTTAGGACAGTAAGAGCCCATAGAGGAATAATCCTGGCGCTCAAATGCTAGAGAATGGGTGGAAAGCTGGCGTTGAACGCCCAAACCATGCTCAGTCCTGGCGTTCAACGCCAGAAACAAGCAAGGAATTGGCGTTGAACGCCCAAAGGGAGCACAGTTCTGGCGTTCAGACGCAGAAACAGGTAAGGAGCTGGCGTCTAACACCAATCCAGCTTCCACCCCTGGCATTCAAATGCCAGTGGAGGGTCAGACACATACTAGTACGGATAATAACCCTTCTAAAAAGACTTCCCAACCCACATCTGTAGGCAATAAACCTGCAGCAACTAAGGTTGAGGAATACAAAGCCAAAATGCCTTATCCTCAGAAACTCTGCCAAGCGGAACAGGATAAGCAATTTGCTCGCTTTGTAGACTATCTCAGGACTCTTGAAATAAAGATTCCGTTTGTAGAGGGACTTGAGCAAATGCCCTCTTATGATAAGTTCATGAAAGAGATCTTAAGTCATTAGAAGGATTGGAGGGAAACTGAAAGAGGTTACCTCACTGAAAAATGCAGTGTAGTCATTCTGAAAAGCTTTCCTGAGAAGCTTAAAGATCCGAGAAGCTTTATGATACCATGCACATTAGAAGGTACTTGTACCAAGCAAGCTCTATGTGATCTTGGGGCAAGTATTAACCTAATACCTGCAGCTACTATCAAAAAGCTTGGGTTGACTGATGAAGTTAAACCAACCCGGATATGTCTCCAACTTGCTGATGGCTCCATTAAATACCCATCAGGCGTGATTGAAGACATGATTGTCAATGTTGGGCCATTTGACTTTCCCACTGACTTTGTGGTGCTGGAAATGGAGGAGCATAAGAGTGCAACTCTCATTCTGGGAAGACCTTTCCTAGCAACTGGCCGAACCCTCATTGATGTTCAAAAAGGGGGATGTAACCCTGAGAGTCAATGAGGATGAGTTCAAATTGAATGTTGTCAAAGCCATGCAGCATCCAGACACCCAAAATGACTGCATGAGCGTTGATATTATTGACTCTCTGGTAAAAGAAGTCAATATGGTTGAGAGTCTCGAATCAAAGCTGGATGATATCTTTAAAGATGTTCAGCTTGATTTGGAGGAATCAGAGAGAATACTAGAACCTCTGAAAATCCCTCAGGAAGAGGAGAAACCTCCTAAACCTGAGCCCAAACCATTACCACCATCCCTGAAATATGAATTTCTGGGAGAAAGTGATACCTTTCCTGTAATCATAAGCTCTACCTTATAGCCACAAGAAGAGGAAGCACTAATTGAAGTGCTAAAGATACACAAGACAGCTCTTGGGTGGTCCATCAGTGATCTTAAGGGTATTAGCCCAGCCAGATGCATGCACAAGATTTTATTGGAGGGTGACGCTAAGCCAGTGGTTCAACCACAAAGGCGGCTGAATCCAGCCATGAAGGAGGTGGTGCAAAAGGAGGTCACTAAATTACTAGAGGCTGGGATTATTTATCCTATTTCTGATAGCCCTTGGGTAAGCCCTGTCCAAGTAGTCCTTAAGAAAGGCGGCATGACAGTGGTCCATAATGAAAAAATGAACTGGTTCCTACAAGAACAGTTACAGGGTGGCGTATGTGTATTGATTATAGAAGGCTCAATACAGCCACCAGAAAGGATCATTTTCCTTTACCATTCATAGACCAGATGCTAGAAAGACTGTCAGGTCATGAATACTACTACTTCTTAGATAGGTATTCAGGTTATAATCAAATTTCAGTAGATCCCCAGGATCAAGAGAAAACAACATTCACATGTCCATCCGGAGTATTTGCATACAGAAGGATGCCATTTGGTCTGTGCAATGCACTTGCAACCTTTCAAAGGTGCATGTTCTCTATTTTCTCTGATATGGTGGAAAAATTTCTGGAAGTCTTCATGGATGACTTTTCAGTATTTGGAGATTCATTCAGCTCATGTCTTGACCATCTAGCACTTATTCTAAAGAGGTGCCAAGAGACTAACCTGGTTTTAAACTGGAAAAAATATCACTTTATGGTGACTGAAGGAATTGTCCTTGGGCACAAAATTTCAAACAAGGGAATAGAGGTGGATTAAGCTAAGGTAGAGGTAATTAAAAAATGACCATCACCTGCCAATGTTAAGGCAATCAGAAGCTTTCTGGGGCATGCAGAATTCTATAGGAGGTTTATAAAAGATTTTTCAAAAATTGCCAAACTTCTGAGTAATCTGCTAGCTGCTGACATGCCATTTATCTTTGATAAGGAGTGTCTACAGGCGTTTGAGACCCTGAAAGCTAAACTGGTCACAACACCAGTCATCTCTGCACCAAACTGGACATTACCATTTGAATTGATGTGTGATGCGAGTGCCCACGCCATTGGTGCAGTGTTGGGACAAAAGCATCACAAGCTTCTGTACGTTATTTACTATGCCAATCATGTTTTAAATGACGCACATAAAAATTACACAACCACAGAAAAAGAGTTGCTTGAAGTGGTTTAAGCCATTGACAAGTTTAGATCCTATTTAGTAGGATCAAAAGTGATTGTGTACACTGATCATGCTGCTCTTAAATATCTACTCACAAAGTAAGATTCAAAACCCAGACTCATCAGATGGGTGTTGCTTCTGTAAGAGTTTGATATAGAAATAAGAGACAGAAAAGGAACAGAGAGCCAAGTAGCAGATCACCTGTCCCGAATAGAACCAGTAGAAGGGGCGTCCCTCCCTCTTACTGAGATCTCTGAAACCTTTCCGGATGAGCAACTCTTTGCCATCCAGGAAGTGCCATGGTTTGCAGATATTGCAAACTACAAGGCAGTGAGGGTCATACCCAAAGAGTACAGTAGGCAGCAATCAAAGAAATTGATCACAGATGCAAAGTACTATCTTTGGGATGAACCATATCTCTTCAAGAGATGTGCAGATGGAGTAATCCGTAGATGTGTGCCTAAAGAAGAAGCACAGAAGATCCTCTGGCACTACCATGGATCACAATATGGAGGACATTTTGGAAGTGAGCGAATAGCCACAAGACTCCTCCAATGTGGCTTCTATTGGCCTACTCTCTATAAAGACTCCCGAGTGTTTATACTTAACTGTGAATGTTGACAAAGATCTGGCAATCTGCCTCACAGTTATGCCATGCCTCAACAAGGGATCTTGGAGATTGAGTTGTTTGATGTATGGGGTATTAACTTCATGGGGCCTTTCCCACCATCATACTCAAACACTTATATTCTGGTGGCGGTGGATTATGTATCCAAATGGGTGGAAGCTATTGCAACACCCACTAATGACACTAAGACAGTGCTAAAATTCCTCCAGAAACACATCTTCAGCAGATTTGGTACCCCTAGAGTATTAAATAGTGATGGGGGCACTCATTTCTGCAATAAGCTGAAGTTAGCCACAGGGTGGCCACTCCATATCATCCACAGACAAATGGGCAAGCTGAAGTCTCTAATAGAGAACTTAAAAGAATCCTGGAACGGACTGTAATTAACCATAGAAGGGATTGGGCAAGAAGCTTGGATAATGCTCTGTGGGCATACAGAACAGCATTCATGACCCCTATAGGGACCTCTCCATACCAGCTTGTGTATGGAAAGGCATGTCACTTGCTAGTGGAACTGGAACATAAGGCCTACTGGGCAACCAGATTCCTAAACCATGATGACAAGTTAGCTGGAGAAAAACGATTGCTCCAGTTAAATGAGCTAGAGGAATTTAGACTCAATGCTTTGGAGAATGCAAAAATATACAAAGAGAAAGCAAAAAGATGGCATGATAAGAAATTGTCATCCAAAGTCTTTGAGCCAGGGCAGAAAGTTCTGCTATTTAATTCTAGGCTCAGATTATTCCCCGGGAAATTAAAGTCCCGGTGGAGAGGACCATATGTGATTACAGGTGTGTCACCATATGGATACGTAGAGCTCTAGGATAATGATTCTAGCAAAAAGTTTATTGTTAATGGACAAAGAGTCAAACATTATCTTGACAGCAATTTTGAGCAAGAATGCTCAAAACTGAGACTTAACTAAAGCTCAGTAATAGTCCAGCTAAAGACAATAAAGAAGCGCTTACTGGGAGGCAACCCAGCCATTTACAAAGCTTATTTGTTAATTAATTAATTTTTACAGGTATATGTCAAGTATCTTCAAGGTAAAATAGCAACTGCTTAAGTTCACAGAGTTACAGAAGGATTCAGAGGTTAAAACAGCAAAAAAGGAAGCTCACTGGTGCGAAAAAGCCAGTAAAAGCTGTTTTGGGCGTTGAACGCCCAAAAGAAGCACCTACTGGGCGTTCAACCCTAGTAAGGATAGCTATCTGGGCGTTAAACGCCAAAAAGGAGCATCTTCTGGGCGTTGAACGCCAGAAAGAAGCACCTTCTGGGCGTTCAATGCCAGATTTACAGCGTCCTGGGCGTTCAGAAAAACGCCCAGCGACAAAGGACTTCCTGGCGTTCAACGCCAGGAAGAAGCAACAGCTGGGCGTTGAACGCCCAGGAGAAGCTGCACATGGGCGTTAAACGCCCAAAACATACAGCGTTTGGGCGTTTAACGCCAGGATAGTGGGGAGGAGGTAAATTCGTTTTTACTTCAATTTTTTTTAATTTTTATGTTCTAATTCATGATTTCTTACATAAACATGTTACAAATTCTCATCCTTAAATTCCAAAAATTTTAATCCTAATTTCTAAAAACCCTTTTTCAAAAATATCAAATATATCTTAATCCATAAACACAAATCTTTTTCCAATTCAATCCAACTCTTTTTCAAATTTTTCAAAATTCAATTATCTTTTAAAATCTTTTTCAAAAAAAAAATTCAGATTTATCTTTTTCAAATATCTTTCACAATTTTTTTAATTTTAAATTATATCTTTTTCTTATCATATTTTTCTTTCATAAATCATATCTTCTATCTTATCTTTTTAAAATTTTCGAAAACCCATCTCCCCTCCCTTTTAAATCCCCATTCAGCCTCCCCCTTCTCATCCACCATTCCACACTAGCACTCCTTCTATCCCTCTCCTTTCTTTTCTTTTGCTTGAGGACAAGCAAACCTCTAAGTTTGGTGTGTTTATCCGTGATCACTAAACTATACCTACTAAGATCATGGCTCCTAAAGGAAAACAACCCACTCCAAGAGGCAAGAAATAGAGTATTCCAAAACCACTTTGGAATCAAGGGAAGTTCTTAACCAAAGAACATTCAGACCATTACTACAAAATAATGGGTCTAAGATCAGTGATCCCGGAAGTCAAGTTCGATTTGAAAGAAGATGAATATCTGGAGATCCAAGAGCAAATTCGAAACAGGAACTGGAAAATCCTAGCTAATCCTGAAACAAAAGTAGGAAGGAATATGGTTCAGGAGTTCTATGCTAATTTGTGGCAAACAGATAGGCAGAGAATATCTGGAACTGCCCTCTATGACTATCGGACCTTGGTCAGAGGAAAGATTGTTCACATCCATTCTGACAAAATCTAGGAGATCTTTAAGCTACCACAGCTGAAAGATGACCCAGACTCCTTTAATAGGAGAATGATGAGAACAAACAAGGGCCTGGACAAGATTCTAGAGGATATATGCATCCTTGGAGCCAGGTGGACCACCAGCACCACTGGCATCCCAATTCAACTCAAAAGAGAAGATCTCAAACCAGTTGCCAAAGGCTGGCTGGACTTCATTGGGCGTTCCATATTGCCCACTAGCAACCGTTCTAAAATCACTGTTAAAAGAGCAGTGATGATTCACTGCATCATGTTGGGAAGAGAAGTAGAAGTTCATCAACTAATTGATGTTAGGATTTTTGCTAGTAAAGAATTTTATAAAAATAGTCGCGTTGTAGATATAGATTCTAAACCAACAGAAATCCCTTCGTACAAACGTTTTGTTGTCACAAGTAACAAACCCCTTTAAAATTGATAATCGAGTATTTAAACCTCGGGTCATCTTCTCAAGGAATTGCATGGAGGTATGTTCTTATTATTGGTTATGAGTTTGTAAATTGGGGGTTTTAGATGAGGAATGAATATGGCAAATGATTTAAATGGAAATTAAAATAAATAAATACTAAGGCAAATCCTTTGGCAAGGTATGAGAAATTGGAAGTCCAGACTTAGTTATTCTTATCAATAATAATGAAAGTTGAATCTTAATTCCACTTAGTTAACCTTTGCTAAAGCAAAGGAAAGTCAAGGGACTAATTAGTTTGACCTTCGAATCCTATTTATTTCCTAAGAAGAGGTTGGGATTATTGAAGTTCAGTTCAATTAGCAAAGATAACAGTTATCAATTATGTTGAGCTAAGATAACTCCTGAGTTACTGATTTCTTAACCAAGACCAAAAAGGGAAAAGTAAATTAATTCTACTGGAATGAAAATGTCTTCAGATTGGGAATAATCAATGGCATAAATAAAAGAAAGCAATATTAAACTGAAATACCTCAAATAACATTAAATAAGAAAATCATCATGAATGTGGCATAAGCTAAATAGGCAACATAACTAATATAAGCATTAAAGTATCTGAGAATAAGAGATAAATATAAAGTAAAAGAACATTGAACCTGGGATCGAGAGTCACTCCTAAAACTAAGAGAAGTCCTAAATCCTAATCCTAAAGAGAGAGGAGAGAACCTCTCTCCCAACTAAACCTAAATCATGGAAAGTCACTAAAAATTTGAGATTCCCTGAATGGATGCATTCCCACACTTCAAAACCTCTGGTCTATGCCTTCTGGACTTGGATTTGGGCCAAAAAGGGCATCAGAATCTGCTATGAGCGTTTTCTGCAATTTCTGGTGCGTGGCCTCTGTCAAGCGTCCGCGTGGGTCACGCGGTCGTGTCAATTGGAGTCTTCCTTGTCGCGCGGTCGCGTCAGTCATGCTGCCGCGTCATAGGTGTTCTTCTTTAGGCACGCGGTCGCGTCAGTCATGCGGCCGCGTCGCTGCTTCTTCGCGCTTGGCATGCGGCTGCGTCGTCCATGCGGTCACGTCGCTGCCAGTTTCTTCACAAACTCCGTTTTATGCTTTCCTTCCATTTTCGTATGTTTCCTTTTCCATCCTTTAAGTCATTCCTGCCTTAGAAGATCTGAAACTACTCAACACACTAATCATGGCATTGAATGGAAATAAAGGTAATTAAAATAATTAATTTTAAAGCATAGAAAACATGTTTTTCACATACATCACATAATAAGGAAGGGAAAGTAAAACCATGCAATTAATATGAATAAGTGGGTGAAGGATTGAATAAATCACTCAAACTAAGCACAAAATATATCACAAAATATGGGTTTATCAACCTCCCCACACTTAAACAATAGCATGTCCTCATGCTATATCCAAGGTAAAAAGTAAGGTTGAAGTGGTGGAATGCCATGCAATGCAATCTAATCTAAATGCAACTACCTAAATGAGTCATGCAATCCTAAAGGAATCATATGTACATAGCCAACCTTGAATCATGTTAAAGCACTTTTACACTTGAGATGGGAAGAAAAATATTTTATAAACTTGCAAGACAATTAACAAATTAAGCATAGATATATGTTGATGAGTTATTGAACCCTCACTGGATTTTGTGTTTACTCTCTAATCACTCAGTGTTTATTGGGTTAATCACTCTATTCTTCTTTTTATCCTTACTTTCTATAACTTTGTTCTTCATCTAACCAATCAACAATTATAAAATATAAACATACCAAAAATCATGAGGTCTTTAATTAAGGTTGTAATGGGGCCAAGGTAAAGGTGAAGGTATATGTATAAGGCTAAGTGAGCTAATAAGTGAATCCATAATTAGTCTAAGATCTCACCTAACATACATAATTTATAGAGGAAAGCTTCTTTACCTGTTTTCCCATGTTTTTCCCACTTTTGATATTACATGCTCATGGATTAGTTCTTTAATTTGCATTTTTTTTAAATGCACATAATAATTAATTATTTTAATTTTACATGAGCATGCTTCCCAAAACATCTTTATTCTTTTCAACTCTTCTACCTTTGTTTCTATCATCCATGTTCCCATAAAGTTTTCCACACACTTAAACAATTACTCAATATCTATCTTAAGCTAACCAAGGATTCAACTTGGGATTTTTTTAATTTATTTTTCTGCTTAAGGCTAGTAATGTGGTTATAAGACAAAGGGGATTAAAGCTCAAGGGGGCTAACAAAGGTCATGTAAAAGGTAGGCTTTATTTAGGATAAGTGAGTTAAAATCAAACAAGGCCTCAATCACTTTCTTGGTATGTATCTATATTCTATAACTGGACATATAGATTAAAACAAAGTAAAGAACACCAGAATAAAAAAGAAGGATGGAACACACAGGAATAAAATATTATGGTTTAAATGTAATCATACAATGAAGCTCAAAACTCACAGGCTGTGTGTTCTCTAACTCAAACATCATATATCATTCATATATGTCATGCAGGTTTAGTTAAAAATTCCCATTATTCTCATAAAAAAATTGTTTTGGGTGGCCTTTAAGGTTTTAGTGTTTCTCCTTGATGAAATGTTGTTAGCTAACTAACATGTAATGCTATATATACAAGGTGTGGATTGTTTCTATTCTGTCAAAGTCTCTAGCTTACTCTTTTTTTTTATTTTCAATCAAGTCAACTATCATATATTAAAAAAGGTAAACTATACTAATTAATCCACTTAAAATAAAACTAGTAAACTAATGTGCAAATCAAGCTAAAATATCTAAAATAGTATACATATAGCTCAAAGTGCAAAATGCAAAAAGTACAATAAAAAGCAAAAAGAGAAAAAATATGCAAAAATACAAAAAATGAATAAAATAAAAGAGAGTTTGTAGTGGTTCACCAAAATAAAAATATGCCAGAGATGGCAACCTCCCCACACTTAAATAATAGCATCATCCTCGATGCTCACTCAAGCTGGGTGTGAAGGAGTGTCATCTCCAGAAGGATGGGTAGCTGGAGTCTCTGTGGTGGTGGTCTGAGGAGGTGCTAACTGAATAGGGATCTCGGGATCTGCAGCCTGGATCTGATGTGGGACTTCCTGCTGTGGTGCAACCTACTCTGTGCCTGCCTATGCAGTCTCTCTCTGTGGATGGGTCTCCTCCTCATGCTCATCCGCCTCCTCCTTAGATGGCTCTGATGGGGTGTCAGGCTCGAAGGGGATGTCGCCGCCAGATCGTATCAACAGCTTCAGGTGCTCATAGCGTCGCCGACTGCGACGCTCAGATCTCTCATACCGGTGCCGGTTGCGGCGCTCCATCCTGTCTAGCTGCTGAAACAAGCGGTGCACTAGATGATAAACTGGCTCTGAGGCAGGTGGAGGTGTAGTAGTGGTAGCAGGGGTAGCTGTGGAGGAAGAAGGACCAGCAGAAGGTGTGGCTGTCTCATTAGTAGCAGTGAAGGGTGGGGGTCTGTAGCCCAAAGCTAGAAAGTTCCTACTGTGAGGAATAATCTTCCTACAGTCTGCAGTCGGTGGCTTCTCATCGGCATCCTCCCAAGGCACGTCAGCTCAATGGCCCAGCTGTGTAACCAAATAGGGAAAGGGAAGAGTGCCTCAGACGTGGACCCTAGCCATGTAGGACCGGATAAAGCGTGGCAAGTACAGGTTCTTACCCTCCATCACACACCAAAGGAGGGTGATCATAGCGGCCGGTATCACGGTCTCATGGGTACTCGGCATAACATAGTTGCTAAAGATCTGGTGCCATAGCCGAGCTTCATCATTTAAGTAAATCCGCTTGATTCCCTTTGGCATGGTGGTGTCTTGACCCAATTCCCATGGAACAGTCGGGTCAAGGGCAATTCTCGCCTTGACTGTATCCCAATCAAATCGCATAAAGCGCATGTCCTCCTCAGCCCTTTTGTAACCATCAGGCTGATCGGACTTAGGTGGGAGCTGCAGAATGTCGTCAATGGCATCTTCAGTGACCAGTATCTGCTTGTCTCTTAGGTTCACTACATCCAGGGAAGTGATGAAGTAATTGCAGTAAAATTCCCTTACCCAAGATGCATTGACCTCTGTAAGGTTTCTCTCTAGGAAGAACCAGCCTCTTTCTTTTATCTGATCAGAGGTGTATTACTGGAGTTCATTTGGGATTTTCAGAGTCTGCTCTAAGTACAGGTTCCTGGAGGTTGCAAACGCCGGATATTTTAACTCGCAGTATCGGTTTGCAAACCTTATGGGATCAGTAGCAGGGAGTAGCTGGTCAGCCTTCTCCTGCGCGGTAAAGTATTTCTCCCGCCAGGAGGCATCATGCATAAGATCTATGATAGACATAGATGAATCTCCTCTTTTACGTTTGCGAGTGGTAGCCTTTCTTTTTCCCTTTCTCTGGGAATCTAACATCCTGAAAAATAGAAAACCAGGATATAATAAAAATAGGAAGGCAAATAGGCAAATAAGTTGATGGTGATTCAGATAGAAATAGAAATAGCAAAAATTGGAATCAAACATCAAAAATACAATTTATGAACCAGGAGATCAAAGAGAATAAGAATGCGTGCCCTAGCATTCATGAATTAGTTTGGTGAAATCTAAGGAAAGCACAGTTGAAAATGCCAAAACCAAGACATGAATGGAAATATTTTATAGAAAATTGGGCAGCATTTCGGCTAAAATTGGACTGTCCCGGAAAATAAAAAGCAACAGGATAGTTCATATGAATAAAAAATAAAGCTGCAATTACATATAAGGAGTATGAACATGAAAAAGGCAATCTAAAAAGTAGCATGAAACAAGAAAGTACAAATATGAACAATAGCAACATCACAGAAACATCAGAATTGCAAAAATCATAAAGCAAGAAACACGAACAGCGCAATTATCAGGCCTAAATCCACTAACCACATCCTAGGCTACCTAACAACCTAGAATCCACTACAACATGCATATCTAACTAACCTAATGATAAACATAAACGGAAAAAATATGGAATGAACTGAGAATGATAGAAGGGTGGCGTTCTGCAGAACCTGGTAGGCGAATTAAGCAGAGTAGGGCAGAGAGGTGACCAGGGGATAGAGGTGGTGGCGTCCGGCGCGGCGGAGGAGGGTGGCGTGGCTGTTGTGGCTGCTGTTCGGGGCAGGGGGGTTTGGTAAGGTAATGTAGGATGGGGGGAAAGGCTTGGGACGGGGGGTTGAGGGTGGTGGTGGTTGGAGGTGGCGCGGCTGTTGTGGCGGCGCGGTGGGCGGCGATCGCGGAGGGGGCAGCGGTGGTGGAGGGAGAAGAGGAGAAGAAGAAAGAGGGGGAAGGAGGAGGGGGTGGCGTGGTGGTGGCTTCTGGGTGGTCGGCGGTGGTGACGAAGGTCGGTGGTAGGGGCTGGGTGGTGGTTGGGTGTAGTCGCTGTGGAGAGAAGAGATGAAGAAGATGGGTGTGGGGGCGCGACGAATAGGGTTCGCGTGGCTCGGGGGGTTATAAATTTGAATTCATGCGATTGCGTGGAGCACGCGGTCACGTGGCTGGGGTGTAGTAGTGGTTGACGCGATCGCGTGGGTTGCGCGATCGCATAGAATGGGGAAAAGAGGGAATGACGCAGTCGCCTGAGGCATGCGATCGCGTGGCTGGAAATTGTGCTAAACGCACGATTCCAGCGTCGTGTCAGCGCAACTCTCTGTCTCCTTTGGGGTGGTGTGCTATCCATGTGACGTGATCGCGTCGCTCACGCTGTCACGTGGGATTAATGTTTGTGAATGTGACGCGATCGCGTCAGGGACGCGACCGCGTGGTTCATTTTGTGCGAAACGCACAATGGCCACACGATTCCAGCCCAACTTTATGGGCGTTGGATCTTTACTCCGATTTCCAGGTCACGCGACCGCGTGATTGACGCGGACGCGTGGGAGGTGTTTTATCGCAACTGACGCGATCGATGAGTGATGCGGTCGTGTCCCACGCCCTTTTTTTTATGCAGGTATGCAAATATGCAATATGCAGAATGCAATGATTAATATGAATGATATGCAAAACTCCAGGTTTAATATAATAAAATAAAATAAAACTTGAAGACGAATAAGACTAAATAAAAAAATGAAAAAGGGACGATCATACCATGGTGGGTTGTCTCCCACCTAGCACTTTTGGTTAAAGTCTCTTAAAGCCGCAGAGAGCTCTAAGCTGGCCATCTGTTTCGGGCAAACCATATTCAAGTGGAAAAATAAAGCTAAGACTTAAGGATTGTACCCACTTAAAGCTTGTATTGGGTGGTAGTGGCCTCGGGATAGGTGGTTCCAGTGATTCTGTAAGTTTTACTCCCTTGTGGTCTTCAGTGAATTCCTCCACTTCCTTGCAAACCTTTTCCATTCCAGCCATGTCCTAGTCAAAGTCTTCCATATCTTCCTCATCACTCGAGTCATAATTAGGAGGTTGAGAAAATTGAACCTCTGCATCATCTTCGTATTCACTTGGGGAAGATTCTTCTGTCTCAAAGAATTCACTTGTGGGTGCAAGTTCATCACTAAGAGGACTCGACTGGTGACTATCATCATCAAGGAAACATGCGTCTTGAGTTACTCTGTCCAGTTCTTCATAAGATATCTGCATTGGAGGCTGTGCAACATCCTTTTTAGCGTTAATTGTAACATCCTTGACGGAATTCTCCACAACTCTGGATTTAGGTGGCGGTTCGACATCTCCTAAATCTTCAACCAACTCTTCTTCTTCTACCATGACAGCGCCCTCTACTTGTTCCAGTACGAAGTTATGCTCTATGCTGTCCACTGGAATCTCTAGTGTCTTCTTCGTGCTGCATTCTTCATTAGATTCTCCACATGAAGCCATGGGAGTCTGTTGAGTGTCTGAACATCTAGAAGATAATTGATTTATTGCTTGCTCCAGTTGATGAAGGGTTGCATTGAACTGGTTTCCTGATTCCTCGAAGCGAACCTGTGATTCTTGGTTTGGTGGATATGGACATGGTGCATAAGGGAGTGGTGGTTCTTGGGAGTAATTGGATTGGCGTTGGGGTGGATAAGGATCATGTGGTAGTGAATGGTGAAAAGAAGCTTGTGAGTGTGGTGGTTCGAAGTTATGTCGAGAGGATGGTCTCTGAGCACAGGGTGGGGCTTGTTGGTAGTTACAAGGTTGTCCACCATATCTTTCAGCTGGGTATGCATTGTAGAATGGTCATTGTCCATGATATCTTAGAGGGTGTTGTTTCCTAAAGGGTTGATTAGATCCTCTTGGCTCTATCCATCCTTGATTGGTCTGACCTTGATGCATATTCCTGCTGTGGTTTCTATTTCCTTCAACAAAGTTAGAACCAAACTCAAAGCGAGAGGGGTGAGAATTCATAGTAGTTATCAGAAATAAGGGGGAAAAGGAGAAATAAATAAACAAGTAAAAGAAAAATATTTTTTTTGAAAAATATTTACAATAACCAATAATAAGGCACACGGTTGCAATTCCCCGGCAACGGTGCCATTTTGACGTTAGGATTTTTGCTAGTAAAGAATTTTATAAAAATAGTCGCGTTGTAGATATAGATTCTAAACCAACAGAAATCCCTTCGTACAAATGTTTTGGTTGTCACAAGTAACAAACCCCTTTAAAATTGATAACCGAGTATTTAAACCTCGGGTCGTCTTCTCAAGGAATTGCAGGGAGGTATGTTCTTATTATTGGTTATGAGTTTGTAAATTGGGGGTTTTAGAATGAGGAATGAATATGGCAAATAATTTAAATGGCAATTAAAATAAATAAATACTAAGGCAAATCCTTTGGCAAGGTATGAGAAATTGGAAGTCCAGACTTAGTTATTCTTATCAATAATAATTAAAGTTGAATCTTAATTCCACTTAGTTAACCTTTGCTAAAGCAAAGGAAAGTCAAGGGACTAATTAGTTTGACTTTTGAATCCTATTTATTTCCTAAGAAAAGGTTGGGATTATTGAAGTTCAGTTCAATTAGCAAAGATAACAGTTATCAATTATGTTGAGCTAAGATAACTCCTGAGTTACTGATTTCTTAACCAATACCAAAATGGGAGAAGTAAATTAATTCTACTGGAATGAAAATGTCTTCAGATTGGGAATAATAAATGGCATGAATAAAAGAAGGCAATATTAAACAGAAATACCTCAAATAACATTAAATAAGAAAATTATCATGAATGTGGAATAAGAGATAAATTTAAAGTAAAAGAACAATGAACCTGGGATCGAGAGTCACTCCTAAAACTAAGAGAAGTCCTAAATCCTAATCCTAAAGAGAGAGGAGAGAACCTCTCTCCCAACTAAACCTAAATCATGGAAAGTCACTAAAAATTTGAGATTCCCTGAATGGATGCATTCCCACACTTCATAACCTCTGGTCTATGCCTGCTGGACTTGGATTTGGGCCAAAAAGGGCTTCAGAATCCGCTATGAGCATTTTCTGCAATTTCTGGTCTGTGGCCTCTGTCACGCGTCCGCGTGGGTCACGCGGTCGCGACAATTGGAGTTTTCCTTGTCGTGCGGTCGCGTCAGTCATGCGGCCGCGTAATAGGTGTTCTTCTTTAGGCGCGCGGTCGCGTCAGTCATGCGGCCGCGTCGCTGCTTCTTCGCGCTTGGCATGCGGTCGCGTCGTCCATGCGATCGCGTCGCTGCCAGTTTCTTCACAAACTCCGTTTTATGCTTTCCTTCCATTTTTGTATGTTTCCTTTTCCATCCTTTAAGTCATTCCTGCCTTAGAAGATCTGAAACTACTCAACACACTAATCATGGCATCGAATGGAAATAAAGGTAATTAAAATAAGTAATTTTAAAGCATAGAAAACATGTTTTTCACATACATCACATAATAAGGAAGGGAAAGTAAAACTATACAATTAATATGAATAAGTGGGTGAAGGATTGAATAAATCACTCAAACTAAGCCCAAAATATATCACAAAATATGGGTTTATCACTAATCTCGAGTGAACTTTACAAAATAGCAAACAAGAACTCCAAAGATGCCAAATTTGCTTATCCAAGCTTAATTTCTATGCTCTGCAAAGATGTTGGAGTGAGGATGGGAATAACCAAGTATATCTTAGTTGAGCGGCCAATCACTAAAATATCAATGGAAAAACAACAGTTGCAGGATGACCCCATCAAGAGGAGAGCACAGGAATTCCTCCCAAAAATCCCTCAATTTGAATTTGGGAGCATCTTGAGGCATCTGTTTCCAAGTTGCAAGAAGCTATGGACTAAATAAAGGAAGAACAGACTAATCAAAATAGCATGCTTTGCAAATTGCTTAGGGAACAAGAGGAGCAAGGGCGTGACTTGAGAGAACTGAAGCATCAGAAATTAATTCTTGGAGGACCAAGAACCCCACAGACTAGAGGAACATCCACTTCCCAAAATACATGTTGTTGAGTTCTAATCTTAGCTTTAACTCTGTGATAGTTGTTACTATAAGAATTTACCTTAGAAGTTATATAGGAGTAGTGGTAATTAGTATATCTATTTTAATTTTATTTTCAATTAAGTTATAATTTATTTCTCTCATCATCATCAAACATGAATAAAATAATAGAATTTTAGAATAAAGAGGTAATTTATATCTTTCGAGTTCTTAATAAGAAAAATTATAATTAATTATATGTGGTGGCAATACTTTTTTTCTTCTGAGTGAATGCTTGAACAGTGCATATTTTTTATCTTGAATTTTATGAATGTTAAAATTATTGGCTCTTGAAAGAATGAGGAACACGAGAAATATTATTGCTGATCTGAAAAATTATGAATTTGATTCTTGAAGCAAGAAAAAGCAGTGGAAAAAAAAGCAAAAGAGGTAGAAAAAGCCAATAGCCCTTTAAACCAAAAGGCAAGGGTGAAAAGGATCCAAGGCTTTGAGCATCAATGGATAGGATGGCCCAAGGAAATAAATCTAGGCCTAAGCGGCTAAATCAAGCTGTCCCTATCCATGTGCTTGTGGCATGCAGGTCCAAGTGAAAAGCTTGAGACTGAGTGGTTAAAGTCGTGAACCAAGGTAAAAGAGTGTGCTTAAGAACTCTGGACACCTCTAATTGGAGACTTTAGCAAACCTAAATCACAATCTGAAAAGGTTCACCCAATTATGTGTCTGTGGCATTTATGTATCCGGTGGTAATACTGGAAAACAAAGTGCTTAGGGCCACGGCCAAGACTCATAAAGTAGCTGTGTTCAAGAATCAACATACTACACTAAGAGAATCAATAATACTATCCGAATTCTGAGTTCCTATAGATGCTAATCATTCTGAATTTCAAAGGATAAAGTGAGATGCCAAAACTGTTCAAAAACAAAAAGCTACTAGCCCCGCTCATCTAAATTAGAATCTGGGCTTCACTTAAAACTCTGAGATATTATTGCTTCTTAATTTCTTTTTATCCTATTTTATTTATCTAGTTGCTTGGGGACAAGCAACAGTTTAAGTTTGGTGTTGTGATGAGCGGATATTTTATACGCTTTTTGGGGGTAATTTCATGTAGATTTTAGCATGTTTTAATTAGTTTTTAATAGAATTTTATTTGTTTTTAAGCAAAAATCATATTTCTGGATTTTACTATGAGTTTGTGTGTTTTTCTGTGATTTCAGGTATTTTTTGGCTGAAATTGAGGGAGCTGAGCAAAAATCTGATTTAGGCTGAAAAAGGACTGCTGATGTTGTTGGATTCTGACCTCCCTGCACTCGGAATGGATTTTTTGGAGCTACAAGAGTCCAATTGGCGCGCTCTCAATTGGGTTAGACAGTAGACATCCAGGGTTTCCAGACATATATATTAGTCCATACTTTGCGCGAAGATAGACGATGTAAGCTGGCGTTCAACGGCAGTTCCATGTTGCAATCTGGCGTTCAACGCCATAAACAGTTTACAAGTTGGAGTTCAAGCCCAGAAACAGGTTACAACCTGGCGTTCAACTCCAGAAACAACACAGGCACGTGAGAAGCTTAAGTCTCAGCCCCAGCACACACCAAGTGAGCCACAGAAGTGGATTTCTGCACCAATTATCTTAGTTTACTCATTTTCTGTAAACTTAGGTTACTAGTTTAGTATTTAAACAACTTTTAGAGACTTATTTTGTATCTCATGACATTTTTAGATCTAAAATTTGTACCTTTTGGTAGCATGAGTCTCTAAACCCCATTGTTGGGGGTGAGGAGCTCTGCAGCGTCTCGATGAATTAATACAATTATTTCTATTTTCCATTCAAACATGCTTGTTCCTATCTAAGATGTTCATTCGCGCTTCACTATGAAGAAGGTGATAATCTGTGACACTCATCACCTTCCTCAATCCATGAACGTGTGCTTGACAACCACCTCCGTTCTAGATCAGATTGAATGAGTATCTCTTAGATTTCTTAATCAGAATCTTCGTGGTATAAGCTAGGATTGATGGCGGCATTCATGAGAATCCAGAAAGTCTAAACGTTGTCTGTGGTATTCCGAGTAAGATTCAAGGATTGAATGGCTGTGATGAGCTTCAAACTCGCGATTTTTGGGCATAGTGACAGACGCAAAAGGATCAATGGATCTTATTCCGACATGATCGAGAACCAACAGATGATTAGTCGTGCTGTGACAGAGCATTTGGACCATTTTCACTGAGAGGATGGGAAGTAGCCATTGACAACGGTGACACCCTACATACAGCTTGCCATGGAAGGAACTTTGCACTTTTGAAAGTGAGGAAGCATTATGTTACACGAATTCAGAGGACAAAGCATCTCCAAAACTCCAACATATTCTCCATTATTGAGTAACAATTACTTATTCCAAACACTTTCACTTTTTACAATTAAATCCAAATAACCTTATTGGCATCCTGACTAAGATTAATAAGATAACCATAGCTTGCTTCAAGCCAACAATCTCCGTGGGATTCGACCCTTACTCACGTAAGATATTACTTGGACGACCTAGTGCACTTGCTGGTTAGTTGTGCGGATTGCAAAAGTGTGATTGCAATTTCGTGCACCAATAGACTATTTTTATTTTTAATTAATCATTTTCATTATTATTTATCATGTCTCTTTTTAATTCCTTTTCCTATGTTATGAGTTCTACATTCACAATGAGCGAGTAGTTCCCTTACATGATGGGGAGTTGATTGAATGGAACCCTTTAGTTGGGGTACTTAAAGGAAAGATTGTAATTGGGCTCATTGTTGGAATGCCCTCTAGTCACTGACACAAATCCTTTTCAATGAGCGGATTGGGACTTGTGAATAGAAACAACATTCCAACTTGTTTGACTCTCTCTTACCTAGTAAGGGATAACTAAACAGTGCAACCTTCAATTATCAATTAATCTTAAGAGTACTTCAACAAGAATAGGGTTTCCAACTAATCTACTCCCAGTCAAGGTTTTTATTTAAAATTAATTAAATTCTCTAATATTTTGTGACAACCCTTCTAAATTGATAAGCAGATTTTCGGTTGGTTAAGGACTGTATTTGCAACGCATTTCTATTAATAATTTCTTAACCCGCCAATTTCTGCCACGTCAATAAGATAACTACCTTATCTTATCTAAGAAGGTCACTCTACACCATTATAAATACATTGGAGCACCCAGGTATAACTCATACTCTGATTCTACTAAATACCTGCTTAATACCCTTGCTAACTTAAGCATCGGAGTCCCTTGCAGGTACCCCCCACCCTCCGGGGATGAAAGACAGCACCATCACCAAGTCCAACAAGTCGGACACAACAGCTCCGACCAATATAGAAGATCTCATCTGAGATCGACCTATAGTTTCAAGTAACCCTCGGAACACCCACTATGGCTAGCTAACGTCATCTTAGTGAAAAAATCAAACGGGAAGTGGCGAATATGCACCGACTACACAGATCTCAACAAAGCTTGCCCAAAAGATCCTTATCCACTCCCAAGTATCGACGCACTGGTCGATGCCTCCTCCGGATATAAATACCTCTCGTTTATGGACGCATATTTGGGATACAATTAAATCCCAATGTATCCACCCGACCAAGAAAATACTTCCTTCTTAACCCCAAAAGCAAACTACTGCTACATCGTCATGCCTTTCGGTCTTAAAAATGCGAGAGCTACTTATCATAGATTAATGAATAAGGTCTTTTTGGATCACATCGGAAAAATCATGGAAGTCTACGTAGACGACATGCTAATAAAGACACAAAAGAAAGAGATGCTATTGTCCAACCTGACCCAAGTGTTCGACACTATAAGGCGGCATGGCATGCGACTCAATCCCGCAAAATGTACCTTCGTAGTAGAAGCTGGCAAATTCTTGGGTTTTATGCTCACACAGAGAGGAATCAAGGCAAACCCGGATAAATGTTGGGCCATACTCGACATGAAGAGTCTGACTTGTGTCAAAGAGGTACAACAACTCAACGGGAGGTTGGCAGCTTTGTCCAGATTTCTAGCCGGATCGGCAATAAGATCTCTCCCCTTCTACGCCACTCTAAGGAAGGGAAAGAAGTTTGAATGGACAATAGAGTGCGAGCAAGCCTTCCAAGATTTCAAAAGATTCCTGGGACAGCCACCTATCCTAACTCGGCCACAGGAAGGAGAATCGCTCATATTGTACCTCGCAGTAGCAAGTAGGGCAATAGCCTCAGCACTAGTCCAAGAAGACGACAGCGGGCAGCAACCCGTATACTTCATCAGTAAAGCATTACAAGGATCCGAGATAAACTATCAAAAAATAGAAAAGTTTGCCTACGCTCTCAAACTAACATCTCAACGACTTCATCCATACTTCCAGGCACACACCATTAGGGTTCAGACCAATCAGCCTATAAAAGGGATCTTACAAAAAACAGACCTGGTGGGCAGAATCTTGCAATGGGCAGTCGAGTTGTCCGAATTCAATCTTCAATACGAAGCTCAGACCGCCATCAAATCACAATACCTGGCCAACTTCACTGCAGAATTTACAGACACACCAGAAATCCCCACATAATGAAATCTCTACGTGGACGGTTCCTCAAATAAAACGGGAAGTGGTGCGGGTGTGATAATTGAAAGCTACCAAGGAACCCAAATCGAACCCTACCTCAAATTTGGATTTCCTGCCTCAAACAACCAAGTGGAATATGAGGCACTACTAGCTGGTTTGAAGCTGGCTAGGGAGGTTGGAGCTCAAAAGCTTATCATCTTCAGCGACTCACAAATAGTCACTTCACAAATAGCAGGAAGCTACCAAGCCAAAGATCCCACCATGAAAAAGTACTTGGACAAAACCAGGGAATAGCTCGGACAACTCAGAGAATATGAGATCCGTCACAAACCCCGAGAACAGAATGCCCGAGCTGATGCACTCTCAAAACTAGCCAGCACCAAACCACACTACAAGAAAAACACCCATTCAAGTACACTTAAAAAGTGTAGTCAAAAGTGAAAAAAAATGATGCCTTAGGCTACGGCTACGCTTTTTGGGCTACGGCTACGCTTTTTGAGGTGATTCCTATTCGGCCGTTGCCTATTCTCAAATGCTACGCTTTTCTGCACCAAGGGCTACGCTTTTGGCGTTTGGGAATAGGCTACGCTTTTCAAGTGATGCTATCCAGGATCAAAGGCTACGCTTTTCAGCTTTCATTTTTCCAGAATAGGCTACGCTTTTCAACGCTACTACATCACTTGTAAAGCGTAGCCACATTGTATACCATAGCTACTTTTTATAAGCGTAGCCTTAGATCCCTATTTTTTTTGTTTTGTATACTATAGCTACTGCATATAAGTGTAGCCTTAGGTCCCTCATTGTTTTTTTTATTTTCTATATATATATATATATATATATATATATATATATATATATATATATATATATATATATATATTCTAATAATTTTTTTTTCTAAAACCTAATATTTAGTAGTATGATTATATAATCCTATTTTTTTAAAATTAAATTAGTCAAAAATTATAAAATAAAAATAAATACATAATAATACCATACAATATTCTTTAAATAATAAAAATTATCCTTTAACAAAATATATTTATAATGAACTAAAAATATTGGGATGATCATAAATGAGTATTCATACATCTCACACTAAATTAAACATACCCATATCAAAATATACATTACACCACTTAGAATTTACTACTAATAAACTATAAAAAACCAAAATATTGTATCCTACATAAGTATCTTCTAATAAAAATTATTAACCTTCTGATAGAAGAGAAAAAAATCTTGTTCTTTAAATATCTTGTTCAACGGAAGATCGTATTTGGGAGATTTCTGGTTCTTTATCTGCCTCAAATCCCACATACCTGGGAATTCCATTTCATCGTCTTTGGAAATGATATTTTAGAAACAGTAGCAGGCAAATCTTCAGACAGAACCTAACAAGAGTATAATTAATAATCAGCAATGACACTTTCTTACAAAGGGTAATAAAGTAATAAACACAAATAAATCATAGATGAATACATGAGCCATTGGTCTGAACATATCCTTGTGTATATCTCAAGGGAATTAGCCTGAAATTTTCCTTTTTTGAGTTTTTCAGTCCTTGCTCATTCTATGAATAAGGATACTTCTTTATAAACCTTATACAAATCTAATGCTCCCCCTAACATCAAGTCTTTTATTTAAACTGCAGTACACAATTGTATTAACACTTAACAATAAAGACGAGTTCTCTAATAAACTACACAAGATTATTTCCCCTCACATTTGTGTAATGTCTAGTGCTTACTCAGAAATTGTATGACACTTGTTCTTCCTTTGTTTTGATGCATTTCCTTATGGAAATGAAGAAACACATTTTTTGGTATTTTATGTTGTGTCCTGGCTCTGTGGTCCAGATCTTAAGGGTTGAATTTCTTGGGCATTTTGCTTCAATTTGTTTGAAAAGTTCAGTTGACTCTAAATCATTTTAAAATTATTTTGTTAAATATATGTTACTATATGGAATTATATATGTGGTCTAGAATCAAAGCTACCTGTAGGTTTAAGGAAAAAGCCACATAAATATTTGATATATTATATTAACCATGGAACTTGCATCCTCGGAAAAAAAATATTAAACAAACATAGACGGCAAGATTTTTTAAGGATAATGAATAGAAAAACCTCTAAAGAATATCTTGAAAGCTCCTTCACACGAGCATAAACATATTCTGTTTTTCCTGCAATGTCAAGAAGCAAAAGTAGCATATTAACAGGAAAACTGACTGGAAATTTAAATTGGGAGAGAAAGCATAATCTAATAGCATAAAGTTTCCTTTCCATAAAAGCAGCAAATGATGATGCATCAAGCCAATTAATTTTTCTGCATTATGAACTAGTGGCTATGCAAATGTATCGTCACGAAACCACTTATCACAAAAACTTAGACTATTAAGTAAAAGCACATGAATAGTTATATATCTAACAGCATCCTCATATGCAGCCTTTTTAGGCTTAAAGCGTGAATTACCATAAGTCTATTTTTTGCCTTATGCTGAAATTCTATCCTGTTTTTTGGAAGAATGGGGGCAACAAGAATCAAACTTGAGACCATTGGTCACAAAAGCTATGATACTATATCATGTAACCACTTATCCCAAAAGTTTAAGCTAGGGAGAGACCCATGAATGGTTATATATCTAACATGTATTTGTTTTTGTATTCTTTTGAAGAAAAAAAATCATATTGGACCACTACAAAAATGGAAAAGAAAAAAGGAAAAGGGGGGGGAGCAGTCCTTGAGGAGCTACAAACAATATAAAGCATCAATCTGAACTACTTACAACTCATAACAATGTACTGAGTACAACAAAAACACAAAATAATATACTGAACAGGACCAAAAGAAATACAATCAAACCTACAACACAACTGCTTTGTCTTCAGATACTCACCATCAACCTTTCGGTATACCAAGTCCAGTGGAACAGAATATCTACGGGAAAATCCTTCAATGGCCTGACATGAAATAAAAAAAATTAAGGCAGAAGTAGTTGACTGCAATTCATGATTATAAAACTACTCAGACAGAGTAAAACCTTTGTTGGATTTCCTTCATGATCAAACAATTTTGAAACTGGAGGACCTCGAACCTCAACCTCCACTTCTGCTTGTTTTGTGGAAAGATTTTCAATGGCAAACTGTGGATTTCAAAACAGGAAACAGACACAATTAATATATGTTTTACTTCAACATTTCTAGGTATGCATTGTGATAACAGCTTATAGAAAATTTCTCATTTTGTGTACCAAATCATAAGTTGGAACTTCTGCAAATTCATTTGCATTATATCTACTAGTTGGGTATTACCATATATTGTGCATATATTGTTCTTTGTCCTCTCTTAAATATTCACGAGAAAAAGAAGAGAGTGCTCAACAGACATTTTATCACATAAAGATATTTATAAAATATATTACCCAACTACACCCAGGCCTGCATGCTACAACTAAAAAAAGAAACCAAAACAAAATAAAACAGCATAAATTCTCACCAGAAGTGTTACTGGTAAAGAGCACATTTACAGATTGCTGAAGTTCCACCCACCTGGCTAAAACCATCGAGGGATCCTTCTTGTTTAGATGGGCATCCCCTAATCTTATGTTAGACTGCAGAATCTTTCTCAACAAAACAGTATGAGCATGCTCCGATACCTACAAACACAATTGCCCAAGTCCAAGTCAATAAGGTGATTGTAGAATAAAAAAGATAGCCAAGTATTCACAAAACAATGAAAGGACTAAAAAGGAGTAGTTATACTTTGAATGCCAGCAATTTACAAGCCTTATCCCATTAAATGAGATTAGCTAAATTGAAAGGGTAAGTGTGTTCTTGTGATAAACCAAGAAAGAAACTGGATTTACATTTCATCCTTATATCCTCCCTTTACATTACCTTTACATCCTGCTGGCTTGCTTTCCTAAGAATGGCCCGCATGAGTCATGATAGAATTTTCTAACAAAAATCCTTCATTTTCCAATCTATATATATCTGCTAACAATTTTATAAGTACATTTTTCCTACATTTATATCCCACAACAATTTCAAATTCAGAGTACTTCCCTAAACCTATACCTTGCATTAACAAACTTTGGAAATATTCCACACTCCACAGTAGAAGCAAGAACATGGAGTACAAACAAAGAAGATAGAGAAATAGTACAACTCGTTAACAGTCTTTATTTATTATTCACACTTACCATATCACCTACTTTAGTGGGAGGGCGGAATTTGATTGGTGGAACAAAAATATTCTCAAGAAAGAACATTGAGTGACCTGCTTTCTTTCCATATCCCTGACCTTGAATATCATTAATATAGGAACAGAGTCGAACCTCATTTTTTCACAAAAGTTCTAACGTCATTTTAACCTGTAATTTGAATAGAATTAATATATGATTCTAAATTTTCCAACAGTATGTGAAACTTTTCAGTGTCCGGCTGACACTTTACATTGAGGTTAATTCAATATTTGGAAGAAACTAACTTGATATAGAAAGGACCAGAAAATCAATTTTGCTCAGCAAGCTTGTAAGACAACTTGTACCTTTTTGAATCACTTTTCTTGGTCCCAGCAGAGTTGATATCCTCTTCATTTGTTGTATCCCTGTCATCGGTTATAGTCTCACTTGCCAAACCTGCTGGTACTTAGTTTCCAATGAGAGAATAATACTAATAACAACTACAAACCCTAACAAAGCAAGATGCAAAATAATAAAGCAAAATGCAAAATAAAAAAGCAAACTCTAACATAGTAAGAAGCAGAAATTACACAAGAAGATTGTAAAACCCCAAATATCAGAACAACAAATCCTCAAAATAAATTACAAAACCAGATAAACCAGGCTGCAAAAAAAAATGGAAGTTGCTATCGTTTCTCTATTAATGGTGGCATGAGAATGTCAAGATAAACCAGGCTGCAAAACAAGGAAAGAAGAGAAAATAGACAAGATATATATTAAATCACAGTGGTGAGAAGCAATGGTGAGAATGGCGCAGCGACAATGGTGAGGGCGGCGCAGCGACGATCAGTGCAAGATGGCGAAGAGGAGCGACGGTCAGTAGTGCAGCAATATGGACAGTGGTGAGTGCGGGTGAGTGGTGAGTGGGGGGCGACGACGGTCTATGTGAGACTGAGAGGGTTTCTTCTTGTAGCGAGAGGGTTAGTGGCGAGAGCGAGAGTGAGAGGGTCAATGGCGAGAATGAAGAGAGTGAGTGGGGGGCAACGATGGTGAGCAGGGCTTTCAGGAAAAAGTGAGACTGATGGTGAGCAGGGCAACGATGGCGAGGGCTTCTACTTCGCGATGAAGGTGATGAAGGTGATGAGTGAGCTTTCAGGAAAAAGTGAGACTGAGGGTTTACAAAAAAGACGAAGGTGATTAAGTAACATTTGGAGGGAATTGAATCACAAAAATTTTACTAAGTGTGATGAGTTTGCTTTCAGGAAAAAAAGCTCTAGATACATTAGGCATCGCTTTTAAAATGCACCCAAAATTTAACAAATAGGCTACCCTCTAAAAGCGTCCTCTTTGATATGAAAAGTGAACCTATAGATATTAACCTACGGCTACGCTTTATAAGTGATTTCTATAATACCTAAGGCTACACTTTTTAAATGATGCTGCAATTGTGTATCCTTTTCTCTTATAAAAAGGCAACACGGAGAAAAGCGTAGCCTATTCATAGAATAGGCTACGCTTTTCAAATGTAGCTTAAAAAAAGTGTGGCTGAATGGGTATTTTTCTTGTAGTGCCAGGGGGCAACAATAGAAGCCTCGTCCAAGAAATTCTGCAGAACCCATCAATCTCGGAAGAAGAAAAAATCCTAGCCATAACAGGTCAGGATCAAGGATAGATTATTTCCATAATTAACTATCTCAAAACAGAAGCGCTCCCCACAGAGGTTGAAACGAGATGCACAATACTACACTATCATAAACAACATTCTATATAGAAGAGGGATTTTAATACCATTGTTAAAGTGTGTACCAACTTCTAACACAAAGGAAGTTCTAGAAGAAGTACACAGTGACATTTGTCGCAATCACCTCGGAGTAGGGTTTTACTGGCCAACTCTACAAAAGAAAGCCACAGAGTTCGTAAAGACATGTCCATCATGTCAGAAACATGCCAACTTTCACATCACTCCACCAGAGAAGCTCATCAGCGTGTCCTCACCTTGGCCATTCGCAAAATAGGGACTCGATCTTCTTGGACCCTTCCCTCAAGGATCGGGACAAGTTAAATTCCTCATAGTATAGATAGACTATTTCACAAAATGGATTGAGGTAGAACCCCTAGCTAATGCCACTGCTCAAAGAAGTCAAAAATTCCTATATTGGAACATTGTCACAAGGTTCGGGGTTTCATACTCCATCACCACACACAATGGTACCTAGTTCACAGATGCAGGCTTTAGAAAGCTAGCGGCCGACCTGAATATAAATCAAACAATTCACTTCCGTAAAACATCTCCAAGCCAATGGACAAGCCAAAGGTGCCAACAAAGTCATAATGGCCGAGCTAAAACGGATATTACAGGACGCAAAAGGAGCCTGGGCCGAGGAGCTCCCACAAGTCCTATGGGCATATCGAACAACGCCACATTCCACCACAAAGGAATCACCCTTACGATTATCATACAGAATGGAGGCAATGATCCCAGTGGAGATTGAAGAAAGGTCGCCTAGAGTGATCCACTATAGTGAAGAAACCAACGCCCAACTTCAAAGGGAAGAACTCGACCTACTTTCAGAATTCCGAGAAAGAGCTCGGATTAGGGAAGAGGCATTAAAATGACAAATGGCTGTGAGATACAATCAAAAGGTAATACAACGAGTTTTAGCTGAAAATGACCTCATCCTAATCCAAAATGATATTGGAACAACTCGACCTGGAGAAGGAAAGCTGGCAGCAAACTGGAAAGGACCCTACCGAGTAATAGAAGTACTTGGAAAGGGCTACTACAGATTGTCCGAACCCGATGGACGAGAGCTTCCTAGGTCATGGCACGCCTGCAACCTAAGAAGGTACTATAGTTAGGGATGACAAAAGATCTTAGGACAAGGCGCACTCTTTTTCCTGAAAAGGTTTTTTAATGAGGCGCCAAGCCAAGACCTACAAATCACCCGACTAGAGGATTAAACTCCCGCATGTATATATTTGCATTTTCTTTTGAACAAAACCTATTTTAGATCTTCTACGAATGCTCAAGCCGCATTAATCTGAAACATTCATCGTCCGATTATAGATCTACAGATCGGCAGAAAGTGAAAATCAAATTCACTGTGCGGTCACGGTAAAGACCAAAGATGAAAACCAAATTCATTAAAAGGTCGACCAAACGAGATTTTAACCCAATCTCTACAAAATTAGCAAAAGATGAAAACAGTATAAAGCAAGAAGTTATAGAAAGTGATCCATAGAAAGGACCTGACGAGGTCCTAATAAGATGGATTGCTATAAAATAACTTAAAGACTGACCGACGTAAAGAAGTCGGATCAGTCGCAATAACCAAAAGTTATCAGTAAATCCCTGGAAAGAGGTCTGGCCAGCACTATAAAAGAGGATTACTATAACTCAGAAGGGCCCGACATGACAAAGTCGGCCCAAAGCATAAAAGTTATAAAAGTAATCCCTGAAAGAGACCTGAACAAGGTCAAAGAACGAGGATTACAAAAATAACTTAGAAAGGCCCGACATGACAAAGTCGGCCCGAAGCATAAAAGTTATAAAAGTAATCCCTGAAAGATACCTGAACAAGGTGCAAGAAAGAGGATTTCAAAAATAACTCAAAAGGGCCCGACATGACAAAGTTGGCCCAAAGCATAAAAGTTATAAAAGTAATCCCTGAAAGAGACCTGGATAAGGTCCAAGAAAGAGGATTACAAAAATAACTCAGAAGGGCCCGACATGACAAAGTCGGCCCAAAGCATAAAAGTTATAAAAGTAATCCCTAAAAGAGACCTGAACAAGGTCCAAGAAAGGGGATTACAAAAATAACTCAGAAGGCCCCGACATGATAAAGTCGGCCCAAGAGCGTAATAGTTATAAATGTAATCCTTGAAAGAGACCTGAACAATGTGCAAAAAAAAGGATTACAGAAATAGCTCAGAAGGGCCCGACATGACAAAGTCGGCCCAAAGCGTAAAGTTATAAAAGTAATCCCTGAAAGAGGCCTGAACAAGGTCCAAGAAAGAGCATTACATAAATAACTTAGAAGGGCCCGACATGACAAAGTCGGTCCAAAGCATAAAGCTACAAAGTGATACCTGAAAGAAACCTGAACAAGGTCCAAAAAAGAGGATTACTAACAACAACTTGGACAAAACCGATGTAACAAAATCGGCGATCTCATCGTTATACAAAGAAATTCTTAACAAAGACCTGAACAAGGTTCGAGCGAAACGAATTGCTAGAAATAGCATCAGGCAAAGGAATCAAGCCAATCCAAAGAGGTCAGACAACGAAAAGTTCCAAACCCCCAAAAAACCAAAAGGTATCAAGATAAGTGCAGACAGGCATGAAATAAAAACTACCAGTTATAATAATAGCAAGCTTTAAAGGCCACCAAAACCGACCCCGAAAGCTTGGAAACTACTTTGTTTTTTCGAAAATAAAGTTGCTAAACAAGCAACCAAAAAGAGTGTCAACAGTCAGCAAACACCATTTACAAATAAAAAAGTTCAAAGCCCACAGACAGGGCCATACGCCAAATACATCGAGAATATCTAAAGATGATCCAGAGGCTTCCCAGTAGCTGCATCAACATGGGGCGATGGAGGGAGACTTTAGAGAGGCACAACACCCATTGTCCCATTCTCTCGATTCAAGATTTGACAGTCAGGTTCTGACTCAATTTCGGCTGAAGGAGCTGAAGAAGTCGGCACAACAGAAGCCTTGGCGGTGGGCACAGGAGGAGGCTCAGCATCATCATCATCAGGGTTGTCAGGGACAATCTTACCATCCCTCACAACGTTATCAAGGATAAAGGGGGTAAGGTCGAGCTCGGGTGCAAGAACCCGAACCTGCTCCTTTAAGTTCTCATAAGCAGCAGTCACGCTGCCCACAAGGTGACCCTGGAGCTCGGCATAATCATCTCGGGCAATCTCCAATTAACCCCTGAGACGCACCACTTCTCTGTAGGCCAAGACATAGCTCTCCTTGTGCTTCAGTACAGTGTCTTTGACCAACTTCACAGAAGCCGCCAAAGCCACAGAACTAGCCTTTTCTCCCTCTAATTCTTTCTCCAGCTTTGCCAACTTTACCTCCAACTCCTCCTTCAAACCTTTTATCCTATCAAACTCCAACTTAGCCTCCATCATAAAAGATTTTGTAGCATGAACCGGGATACCCTGAGCAGTTCGAAAAAGAGCCGCACCCATGTGAGCCATCTTCACACAACTTTTAGTTATGAACTCCAGGTGATGAAGAATGGACACTCATCCATTGAAAGACCTCCGTAGGGGGCAATCTGCTGGTCAACAAACTTGACGGCATCAAAATCAGGGGCATCAAAGTTAAAGGGCTCAGATGTTTTTTGCTTTTTTGAAGGAGGAGCGCCAGAAGCAGCAGTTGAAGTTTGGGGAGGGTCAGCCAGACGAACCCGAGAAGTAGGGATCACCCTCCTCGGCACAGGTGAGCTCGGCACGGACGGCTTCACCTGAACCTGAGAAGATCCCTCTCCTAACGCTTTGGCCGATATGTTTTGAGCAGCAGCAGCCTTCCTTGCCTTTTTGAAGGCCTTCATGGAGTCATTATTTTTGGACATCTCTGAAAAAACAGAATCAACCACAGTAAAGGGTTACAATCGCAAAATTAGAAGAAGTAAAGCTAAAAAAGGAAGGGTAAAAACAAGTCAGACAATACCCAACGTAGTCCGGACCAGGGACGGGTTCCCCAGAAACCTTTTCGTATCAAGGTGAGGAGGTTCCCCCCATAGGTCCTCTAAAACAACCACAAAAGCTCGCTCAACCCCGTCAAGCATATCCCATGAATAATTAAACACAGTCACATTCTTTTGCCATTCCAGAGGAAAAGCAGGCTCATCATTTTCATCAAGAAAAAAGGGGCGGGCCCCCTCAACAGCTCGAACTCTAATGAAATAGTTCTTAAAGTCCGTAAAGGACTCGTCATACATAGCAAAAACTTTATGTCTCTGGGCGGATCTAAAGGAAACCCAAGAAGCATTCTTTTTGGAAGAAGCCCTAGGCTTGGCCGAAACGAAAAGATAAAGAAAGAGAGTCTGAGAAGGTTTGATGCCTAATTCATGACAAAGCAACTGAAAAATCTTGATAAAACCCCAGGAATTCGGATGAAGCTGGGACGGGGCAACATTACACGACCACAACAAATCGGTCTCAAAAGCAGTAAAAGGAAAAGTAATGTTCAATTGGCTGAAGAAATATTCATAGGCATAGAAGAAAGGTCGCTCCCCTTCGATCGAAGTCGGAAAGCAAACCCTCTCGTCAGATTCAGGTGCTACAAGCTCATAATTCCTCTCCTGGGCAGTGCTACCACAAACCCTATGATGTTTTCTCAGCTCTACACAAAACTCAGCATCCACCACAGAAACACATATTAAGACAAGGGAGTCCAACCAGTCGGACATCCCTCAGGAACTTTAGAAGACGTCTCTATAATATTTTTACGAGAAGACATGGCCAACTAGTCCTGCAATAAAAAAGATGGATTACTAAAACTACTCGAAGTACTAATCAAACACCTCGGGCAAGTTGACGTTAGGATTTTTGCTAGTAAAGAATTTTATAAAAATAGTTGCATTGTGGATATAGATTCTAAACCAACAGAAATCCCTTCGTGCAAACGTTTTGTTTGTCACAAGTAACAAAACCCTTTAAAATTGATAACCGAGTATTTAAACCTCGGGTCGTCTTCTCAAGGAATTGCAGGGAGGTATGTTCTTATTATTGGTTATGAGTTTGTAAATTGGGGGTTTTAAGAATGAGGAACAATTATGATGAATGACAAGTAAAATAAATAGTTGACTGTAAAAAAAACTCTTGGCAAGGTATGAGAACTGGAAGTCCTGTCCTAGTTATCCTTATCAATTGTGATGAGAATTGGATTTTTCTCCCACTTTGTTAACCTCTAACTATGAAGGTAAGTCAAGTGAATGAATTAATTCGAATCCTCAAGTCCCAGTCTTTCCTTAGGAAAAGTTAGAGTTATTGGATCTCGAATCAATTCTTGAAGAATTCCAATTTTCAGTCAACAATGAGTTTGATAACTCAAAAGTTACCAATTAATCAACCAAAGCCAAAAGGGAATAAAACCTACTTGAATGAATATAATTTGGATAGAGCCAAAGCATCCATAACATATAAATCTGAAATATCTCAAATTATATTAAATAAAAATGTCAATTCTAACATGGACAATATCATCAGCCAATTGGGCAACATCAATCAAACACAAATAAAAATATCAGAGTAAATCAAAGTAAAAGAGAAACATAAATTATTGAACCTGGTGTGAAGAAACAATCCTAATCCTAACAGAAATCCTAATCCTAAATCCTAAGAGAGAGGAGAGAACCTCTCTCTCTAAAAACTACATCTAATCCTAAAATTATGAATTATGAAAGCTGTTCCGAGGGTTACCTGAAATGTGTAGCTCGGTCTTCTGGCAAGGCCCGAGGTGGGGGGTCTGTGACCCGAGCTGGTTGTGCTGAACGGCGGGGGTTGTACCTGCAATGACACTCCGATGCTTAAGTTAGCATGGGTCCAAGCAGATATCAAGTAGAATTAGAGTATCAGTTATACCTGGGTGCTCCAGTGTATTTATAGTAGTTGGCTGCGATCATCCCTGGATAAGATATTCTTATCTTATCTTTTGGGAGATTCATCTCTATCTTTGCGGAACCGCCTTTCCCAGGCCCTTTCGGCCTTTAGGTTTTGGGCTTAGTTCCTTCTGATGGGCCTTTCTTTGGCCTGTTTGTCCGAGGTCCGACCTCGAACGTGGGCCTTGGGTCGAGGTCGGGCCTTCTATCAGCATTACCGAGTTTGGAGAGCTCGGTCAGGGTATGAACAGTGCCCCTGCCCGAGTTCGTCTTTTTTCGGAAGGTCGAGCTCGGGCATAGTAGTTTTTCAAAATTTGAAAACGGTCGTTTCAGCATTTATTGCTTGTTACCGTTTTCTTCCTCGATTTCCGTGCGGCGCTCTGTGGAGGCTTTATTTATTTGCCCCTTTCTTCATTTTTCTTTGTTTATTCATCACTTCTTTTCGAGCATCTTCTCTTCTTTCTCTCTGTTCTTCGTCTTCCATTTTTTGTGCGTTTTTTCAGAGTTCTTTTCTGCGCCGCCGTTTTTCCTTTCGTCGGAGCTCGTCGCTTTCTTCTTTTCCAGGTTTGCTTTTTTCGCTTTTATTCTTCGTACGCTTCTTTTTTCTGATATCTTCTATGCCCGGGTTGCCCCGAAAAGAGGCGCCGCTATTGCTTTGTATGTGTGTGTGGGGGACTCTTTTCTCCGATCCATTTTTGTTATTCGAGTTGCTGCCTTCTTGTTTGTAAAAGAACTTTGCTTTCTTTTGTTTTTGTTGAATTTGGTTTTTCTGCCTTTGTGTGATTTTTGTCTTGCTGTTGTATTCTTTCTTTGTAGGCAAGATTTTTTTTTTATGTCTCGAAAGGTGTTTCAAGCAATGTCGACCAAGATTCCGAGTGGTCTAGGTTGGGTAGATCCTGCTCCTTTAAGGGTCCCGTCTGTTGTAGATTCTGAGTATCTGATTATGTTCCGTAGGGAGTGTAGTATTTGTGAGAACAGGGAGTCTGAGCGGGATTACGAGTTAGCAGCCCCGGAGTCCGAGGAGAGGGTATGTTTTCCGCCGTTAGAGAGTTCCGAGAAACTTTTCTTCTATGCTTATGATTGTTTCTTCTCCAAGCTAGGTGTCCGTCTTCCTTTCACCGACCTGGAATCCGAGGTCCTTTGGTCTTGTAACCTTGCCCCTACACAACTCCATCCGAACTCTTGGGCGTTTTTAAAGCTTTTCCAACTTTTGTGTCAGATTTTAGGCGTCTCCCCTTCTGTTTCTCTTTTTTCTTATCTGTTTGTACTGACGAAGCCGGGGTCGGGTGCTGGGAAGGTGTCCTGGGTTTCGTTTAGGGCTAACCAGGGTAGGAAATTTTGCACTTTGTATGATGAGTCGTTTCACGATTTCAAAAACTATTACTTCAAAGTCCGGGCTGTTGGAGATGTCCGACCTTTTTTCTTAGATGAGAGTGGGGAGCCTTCATTTCCTCTTTGTTGGCAAGAGAGTGTGGTGTCGGTTAAGTACACTTTCGAGAGTCTAGATGAGGTGGAACAGGCTTTCGTTGGTGTGTTGAGCAGTCTATGGGGTCGGGCACCTCACTTGGATACGAAGAAAATGTTGGGAGATCCAAGCCTTCTCCGTTCCGAGTTAGGTAGTTCCCGACCTCTTTTTGAGATTTCATTTTCATATTTTGACTTTGTTTTGATCTTTGTTTGATAACCTCTTTGTTTCGTTTCTGCAGAGATGTCTTCTCAGGCTGATTCTATGAAGTTTCTCCGTCGAGCGAAGAAATCTGCGGCATCTCGGAATATCGAGGCTGAAGCTTCTCCCCGACCTTCTCCGCAGAAGACTACAATTGGTGTTCAGACTCGGTCGAAGACCATTCCGGTCCCTCAGTTCCGAGCTATAACTCAGGATCCTCCGACCTCCGGACCCGGTCAGCTTTCCCCGACCTCGACCTCGGGTCCTCCCCCCAAGAAACAGAAGACTTCCCGAGAGCCTGCTGGTTTCAATGACAAGGATTTCGATGCTCTCGGTTGGGTTGAGCAGCACATTCTTCCTCAGACTTTTATTTCTACTGATGATGCGTCCATGGAGCATCACTTTCAGTATATGGCGCGGAGTTGTGTTCGGATGGCTAGCCTTCATGCCGCCATTGCTCGGGAGTTTAAGAAAGCTCCCCTTGGGGCGACCAGCTCCCGACTTGAGAAGGCCCGGTCCGAGCTTGATAAGGTTAGTCAGCTGAAGGATGCTAGGATTGCCGAGCTGGAGGAGTCTTTGGAGGAAGAGAAGACTAGGGCTACCGCGGCTGTGGCGGTGGCGAAGACGTCTGAGGAGATGGCGAGGGTGGCGACGGAGAACTATACCAAGCTGTATGCTGAGCTTGTGGAGACGAAGGAGAAGCTGCAATCTGCTCGGGATGACTTTTATGAGCTGGAAGATAATGTGGCCAAGGGTATGGATGCTATGTTTGTGAATTTGAGGGATCAGGTCCGGGTTCTTGCTCCCGAATTGGATCTCAGTTTGTTCAGTACGGATAACATGGTTGTGGAGGGGAAGATTGTTCCTGCCCCTGTTGAGGATGAGGTTCCGATGTCCGACCCCAAGGCTCCGGTGTCCGACCCCGAGGCTCCGGTCGTGAACCCGACTTCACCTTTGGCCGAGGATAGAGTTGGTATGGAGGTTCCAAGCGATGGTGCTGTTCCTGCAGTCTCGATATCCATGTTTCAGCCAGGTGTTGATGCGGAGTCTGGAAAGGGCCTTGATCCTCTGTAATTTTTTGTACTTTTTGTGCTTTTGCCCGACCTGTGGGCTTTTTGTTTTTTGGATGTTTTCTGCAAACATTTTGGACACCTGTTCTGCTATTTTAGCTACTCTTGTAGCTTTATTATGCCATGCTTTGTGTTTCGATTTGTCTTGTTCCGCTTTTATGCTTTTAGTTGTTCTCGGATAACAACTTTTTAGCTAGCGTTTTGACTTCCCGCTTTTTGCTTTTTTAGTTGTTTTTGGGTAACAACTTTTTAGCTAGCGCTTTGACTTCTCGCTTTTTGCTTTTTAGTTGTTTTTGGGTAACAACCTTTTAGCTAGTGCCTTGACTTTCTCGCTTTTTGCTTTTTAGTTGTTTTTGGGTAACAACTTTTTAGCTAGCGCCTTGACTTTCTCGCTTTTTGCTTTTTAGTTGTTTTTGGGTAACAACTTTTTAGCTAGCGCCTTGACTTTCTCGCTTTTTGCTTTTTAGTTGTTTTTGGGTAACAACTTTTTAGCTAGCGCCTTGACTTTCTCGCTTTTTGCTTTTTAGTTGTTTTTGGGTAACAACTTTTTAGCTAGCGCCTTGACTTTCTCGCTTTTTGCTTTTTAGTTGTTTTTGGGTAACAACTTTTTAGCTAGCGCCTTGACTTTCTCGCTTTTTGCTTTTTAGTTGTTTTTGGGTAACAACTTTTTAGCTAGCGCCTTGACTTTCTCGCTTTTTGCTTTTTAGTTGTTTTTGGGTAACAACTTTTTAGCTAGCGCCTTGACTTTCTCGCTTTTTACTTTTTAGTTGTTTTTGGGTAACAACTTTTTAGCTAGCGCCTTGACTTTCTCGCTTTTTGCTTTTTAGTTGTTTTTGGGTAACAACTTTTTAGCTAGCGTTTCTCGAAGTCCTGGTTCTTTTGCCAGCTTCTTTCTTGGGTCCGAGTTTACTCTCGGACATCGGGATCCTTGAGTACCCCTTTGGTCAGGTCCGACTTCGTTGTTTGGTCGGCCTTTTTTAAGTTATTTTTGTAACTTCTTTTCTATTTGGCTTTTTGAGCCATTTCAGAGTTACTTTTATAACTTCTCACATTAATTTGAACCTCGTCGCTTCATCTTTGCCGACCTCGTATGGCCTTTGGCAAATGATTTTTTGCGTTTTGCCGAGCATAAATTAATGCGCCTTGGTGGGGTACTTTTTAGGATATGCTTTATAACGAGAAAGAGAAAATAAAGAAATTTGATTAGTATTAAAAAGAAGAATATGTACAAAGTGTTTACCCTTTTGACTAGGTCGGGTGTCCTACTTAACCGGGTGTCTCATTAAAAAACCCTCGTGGGGAAAAAAGAGTACACCTCGGGTTAAGTTATTCTAGCTGTAGTATCGTCTTAGGTTACAGGCGTGCCAGGTTCTGGGCAGCTCATTGCCTTCTAGGTCGGATATCTTGTAGTAGCCTGTCCCTAAGATTTCTGTTACTTTGTAGGGCCCCTTCCAATTTGCGGCTAGCTTTCCTTCTCCCGATTTTTGTGTTCCGATGTCGTTTCGGATTAAAATCAGGTCGTGAGTGGAGAAGCTTCGTTTTATCACCTTTCGGTTATATCTGAGGGCCGTTCGTCGTTTTAAGACTTCTTCTCTGATTCGGGCTCTTTCTCGGACCTCGGGTAGGAGGTCGAGTTCTTCCCTTTGTGCCTGAGGGTTGCCTCCTTCGTTGTAGAAGATGGTTCTGGGTGATCCTTCGTCTATTTCGACGGGAATCATTGCCTCCATTCCGTAGGCTAGTCGGAATGGGGATTCTCCTGTTGTAGAGTGCGGGGTTGTCCGATATGCCCATAATACCTGGGGGAGTTCATCGGCCCATGCCCCTTTGGCCTCTTGGAGTCTTCGTTTTAACCCGGCCAAGATGACTTTATTTGCGGCCTCTGCTTGTCCATTGGCTTGCGGGTGTTCGACCGATGTGAACTGCTGTTTGATTTTTAGCTCGGCCACCAAGTTCTGAAAACTTGTGTCTGTGAACTGTGTTCCATTGTCTGTTGTGATGGAGTAGGGGACTCCGAACCTCGTGACAATGTTTTTGTATAGGAATTTACGGCTTTTCTGAGCCGTAATAGTGGCTAAGGGTTCAGCCTCGATCCACTTTGTGAAGTAGTCGACCCCTACTATGAGGTACTTGACTTGCCCCGGTCCTTGTGGGAATGGGCCGAGTAGGTCGAGTCCCCACTTTGCGAAGGGCCATGGTGCGGTGATGCTTATGAGGTCTTCGGGCGGTGCTTTGTGAAAATTGGCGTTTTTTTGGCAGGGGGGCATATTTTCACAAACTCTGCCGCGTCTCTTTGCAAGGTCGGCCAGTAGAACCCGGCTCTGACTATTTTCTTGGACAGGGCCCGGGCTCCGAGATGGTTCCCACACATGCCTTTGTGGACTTCTTCGAGGACGCTCTTTGTTTCTGTGGTCGGGACGCACCTCAGGAGGGGGTTTGAGAATCCTCTTCTGTATAATACGTCGTGGATTAACGTGTAGTTCTGGGCGTCTTTTGTAAGCCTTTTAGCTTCTTTTCTTTCGGCGGGGAGAGTTCCCGATTTCAGATAGTTGAGTATGGGGGTTATCCATCCTTGTTGTTGCCCGGATATATTTAGTATTTCTTCCTCCCTTAACACGGAGGGGGATTGTAGAGTTTCTTGGAGGAGACTTCTGTTGTTCCCTCCGGGCTTGGTGCTAGCAAGTTTTGAGAGGGCGTCTGCCCGGGCATTTTGCTCCCGGGGTATGTGCTGGATTTGTATTTCCGGGAAGTGTCGTAATTGCGCCTGTGTTTGGTCCAGGTATTTTTTCATAGTAGGGTCTTTGGCCTGGTAGCTTCCATTTACTTGTGATGTGACGACCTGGGAGTCGCTGAAGATCGTGATCCTCTTTGCTCTGACCTCTTCGGCTAGTTTTAGTCCCGCTAGTAGGGCTTCGTATTCGGCTTGGTTATTTGAGGCCTGGAACTCGAATTTTAGGGATAGCTCAATCCGTGTTCCTTGATCGCTTTCGAGTATAACACCGGCCCCGCTTCCTGTTTTGTTTGAGGATCCGTCGACATACAGATTCCATGAGAGTGGGGTTCCCGGGGTCTCAGTGTATTCTGCGACGAAGTCGGCTAGGTATTGAGATTTTATGGCAGTCCGGGCTTCATAGTGGAGGTCGAACTCGGACAATTCCACCGCCCATTGTAGGATTCGTCCTGCCATGTCTGTCTTTTGTAGGATGTGTCTCATGGGTTGGTTTGTCCGGACTTTGATGGTGTGGGCTTGAAAGTAGGGGCGGAGTCTCCGAGCTGTGAACACTAGTGCATAGGCGAATTTCTCTATTTTCTGATAGTTTAATTCGGCCCCTTGTAGTGCTTTGCTTACGAAGTATATGGGGTGTTGCCCCTCCTTATTTTCTCGTATTAGTGCCGAGGCGACTGCCCGATGTCTGACCGACAGGTATAGTACGAGCTCTTCCCCTTTTAGAGGTCGGGTTAAGATTGGTGGCTGCCCGAGGAATTCCTTGAATTCTTGGAAGGCCTTTTCGCATTCCGGGGTCCAAGAGAAGGGTTTCCCTTTCTTTAGGAGTGAGTAGAGAGGGAGTGATCTTATCGCTGATCCTGCCAAGAATCTTGATAGGGCGGCTAGTCTCCCATTTAGTTGTTGTACTTCTTTGACACACGTCGGGCTTTTCATATTGAGTATTGCTTGGCATTTGTCCGGGTTTGCTTCGATGCCTCTCTGAGTCAGCATGAAGCCTAAGAACTTCCCGGCTTCTGCGGCGAAGGTGCACTTTGTCGGGTTAAGTCTCATGTTGTGTTTCCGGAGGGTGTCGAAGATACTGCTGAGGTCGGCCACCAAGTTTCTGTCTTCTTGTGTCTTTACTAGCATGTCGTCGACGTACACCTCTAGCTGTAGCCCGATGTGTTCTGAGAACACTTTGTTCATTAGCCTCTGGTAGGTTGCCCCTGCGTTCTTCAGCCCGAAGGGCATTACTACGTAGCAGTAGTTTGCCCTTGGGGTTATGAACGAGGTCTTTTCTTGGTCGGGTCCATACATCGGGATTTGATTGTATCCCGAGTATGCATCCATGAAGGAGAGGTATCTGTAGCCCGAAGCGGCATCGACTAAGGCGTCGATGTTCGGTAGTGGATATGGATCTTTGGGGCAGGCTTTGTTGAGATCCGTGTAGTCGACGCACATCCTCCATTTTCCATTGGGCTTCTTCACTAGGACCACGTTTGCGAGCCATAGGGGGTACTTTACTTCCCTAATGAACCCTGCATCTAGTAGTGCTTGCACTTGTTCTTCTATTGCTTGCATGCGTTCGGGCCCGAGCTTCCTGCGTCTTTGTTGGACAGGTCGGGATCCCGGGTATACTGATAGCTTATGGCACATCAGGTCGGGGCTTATGCCTGGTATATCGGAGGCTTTCCAGGCGAAGAGGTCGGAATTCTCCCTTAAGAGGGTTGTGAGTTCCTCCTTTAGGCCTGCCTCGAGGTTTGCCCCTATGTTTGTTACTTTCTCGGGTGTGTTCCCGATCTGGATCTTTTCGGTCTCTCCTTCTGGTTGTGGCCGAAGATCTTCTCGGGCTTGGACTCGCCCGAGTTCTATTGTGTTGACCTCTTTCCCTTTTAGGCTCAGGCTTTCGTTGTAGCATCGTCGTGCTAGTTTTTGGTCGCCTTTTAGGGTAGCGATTCCCTTTGCGGTAGGGAACTTCATACAGAGGTGTGGGGTCGAGACTATAGCCGCTAGTCTGTTTAGGGTTGGTCGTCCGATGAGGGCATTGTATGCTGAAGTGACGTCGACTACAATGTAGTCGATGCTTAGTGTTTTGGTTTGCTCGCCTTTTCCAAAGGTAGTGTGTAATGAGATGTATCCCAAGGGGCGGATCGGGGTATCTCCTAGTCCAAACAGGTCAGTGGGATAGGCTTTTAGCTCTTTTTCTTCGAGTCCGAGCTTGTCGAAGGCTGCTTTGAACAGGATATCTGCTGAGCTTCCTTGGTCGATCAGGGTTCGATGTAAGTTGGCGTTGGCTAGGATGATGGTGATCACCATAGGGTCGTCGTGTCCGGGTATTATTCCAAGAGCATCTTCTCGGGTAAATGAGATAGTAGGTAACTCGGGTAAGGGGCTGTCTTCTCGGACATGGTAGACTTCTTTGAGGTGTCTCTTCCGTGAGGATTTGGATGTCCCTCCCCCTGCGAAACCTCCGTTTATCATGTGTATGTGCCTTTCAGGAGTTCGCGGGGTTCGTGTTTGCTCGGCCCGATCTTCGTTATCTCCCCGTCTTCTCTTTCTGGTTTCTTCTCCTTTCTCAGCTATGTATCTGTCGAGTTTTCCCTCTCTGGCTAGCTTTTCTATAACATTCTTTAAGTCGTGGCAGTCGTTAGTAGAGTGGCCGTAGAGTCTGTGATATTCGCAGTACTCGGACCGATCTCTTCCTGCTCTCTTGTGCTTCAGAGGTTTGGGTGGTGGGATCTTCTCGGTGTGGCATACTTCTCTGTAGACGTCTACCAGGGAGACTCGGAGGGGAATGTAGCTGTGGTATTTTCGTGGCTTGTCCGAGTTGGATTCTTCTTTCTTTTTCTGTTCCCGATCTCGATCTCGGGGCGGGTAGGTTGACTCCTTCCTGGAAGAGTCTCTCAGCTGGGAGGTTTCTTCCATGTTGATATACTTTCCTGCCCGTTCTTGTACTTCGTATAAGGAAGTCGGGTATCTTTTGGATAGGGATTGGCTAAACGGTCCTTCTTTTAGGCCGTTTGCTAGTCCCATGATGGCTGCTTCCGTGGACAAGTGTTGTATGTCCAGGCAGGCCTTGTTGAATCGCTCCATGTACTCTCTGAGAGTTTCTCGGTTGCCTTGTTTGATCCCGAGTAGGCTGGGGGCATGTTTTGCCTTGTCCTTTTGAATAGAGAACCTTGTTAAGAATTTTTTGGTCAGGTCTTCAAAGCTGGAGATTGATCCTGGTGGCAGGTTGTCGAACCACTTCATGGCTGACTTAGTGAGAGTGGTGGGGAAGGCTTTGCATCGAATCGCGTCGGAGGCGTCGACTAAGTACATTCTGCTTCTGAAATTGCTGAGGTGATGACTTGGATCGGTGGTGCCGTCGTAGAGGTCCATATCTGGTGGTTTGAAGTTTCGCGGTACCTTCTTCTTTCATGATCTCTTGTGTGAAGGGATCATGGTTGCTTTCGGGAGTGGTGCCGTGTTCCGTCCTATCTTTTAGGTTGGCCTCTATCTTCCGCAGTTTTTCTTCCAATTCTCTGCGTTTGCGAGCTTCCCTTCTCAGATCCTGTTCAGTTTCCTTCTGCTTCTTTGTGTCCTCTTCGAGTTGTCTCAGCCGGCTTTGTTGTGCCCGAACTGTTTCCAGAATCTCCGAACTTTTTTCTCTTTCGGGATTTTGTGGATCTTTGTCTGGGGGTGATGTCTTTGGGCGATTCTGTTTGTTTCCTCCTGGAGTGCGTGGTGATAGAGGGCTGTCCGGCCGTTCTCCGGTGTCAACTTCCTCTTCTTGTTCTGATGTAGCGTGGTTATTGTTGGGAGGGTCGTCCGCCATGGTAAAGGGATGACTTCCAGGTTCCCCGGCAACGGCGCCAATGTTCCGAGGGTTACCTGAAACGTGTAGCTCGGTCTTCTGGCAAGGCCCGAGGTGGGGGGTCTGTGACCCGAGCTGGTTGTGCTGAACGGCGGGGGTTGTACCTGCAATGACACTCCGATGCTTAAGTTAGCATGGGTCCAAGCAGATATCAAGTAGAATTAGAGTATCAGTTATACCTGGGTGCTCCAGTGTATTTATAGTAGTTGGCTGCGATCATCCCTGGATAAGATATTCTTATCTTATCTTATCTTTTGGGAGATTCATCTCTATCTTTGCGGAACCGCCTTTCCCAGGCCCTTTCGGCCTTTAGGTTTTGGGCTTAGTTCCTTCTGATGGGCCTTTCTTTGGCCTGTTTGTCCGAGGTCCGACCTCGAACGTGGGCCTTGGGTCGAGGTCGGGCCTTCTATCAGCATTACCGAGTTTGGAGAGCTCGGTCAGGGTATGAACAAAAGCATAATCTGAATGGATGCATTCTCCCACTTTATAACCTCTGGTCTATGCCTTCTGGACTTGGATTTGGGCCAAAAAGGGCTTTAGAATCTGCTATGAGCGTTTTCTGCAATTTTTGGTGCGTGGCCTCTGTCATGCGTCCGCGTGGGTCACGCGGTCGCGTCAATTAGAGTCTTCCTTGTCGCGCGGTCGCGTCAGTCATGCGGCCGCGTCATAGGTGTTCTTCTTTAGGCGCACGGTCGCGTCAGTCATGCGGCTGCGTCGCTTCTTCTTCGCGCTTGGCATGCAGCCGCGTCGTCCATGCGGTCGCGTCGCTACAGTTTCTTCACAAACTCCGTTTTATGCTTTCCTTCCATTTTTGCATTCTTCCTTTCCATCCTCTGAGCCATTCATGCCCTATAATATCTAAAAACACTTAACACACATATCAAGGCATCTAATGGTAATAAGAGAGGATTAATGATAGGGAACTTAAGGCCAAAGAAGCATGTTTTCAATCAAAGCACATCATTTTTAGGAAGGAAATATAAATGCATGCTAATTATATGAATAAGTGGGTAAAGACCATGATAAAACCACACAATTAAACACATTGTAAACCATAAAATAGTGATTTATCAACTTCCCCACACTTAAACATTAGCATGTCCTCATGCTAAACTCAAGGAGACCAAATAAATGAGTAGGGAAAGGCAAGACTCATGCAATGCAACCTATGAATGTGAATGCAACTACATGCTAAAATGATTCTACCTACTTGGTGAAAAAGTAAATAATTCTTTCAAGAATAAATATGAACTGGATTTCACTAATTCAAATCACAAAATACAATATAAATAACTTACAAGAAGAAGATAGCTCATAAAAGCAGGGGAAATAGAATTAAGCACTAAACCCTTACTAGTAGTGTATATCATTCTAACTCTCAAGTGTCTAAGGTCAATTCTCTCAATTCTCTACTAATCTTGCTTTCTATAGCTTGCTCTTCATCTAACAATCAACAAAAATTTAATGCACCAATACACAAATCAAAAGGTCTTTTAAGGGTTGTAATGGGGTTAGGGTCAAGGTAGGATTGTATTTGGCCAAGTGGACTAAAATCTGAATCCTTAATTAACATAAACTTTTCACCTAACTCAAGACAATCCATTTAATTAAAATACAAAATCTAACTTCCCATCAACTGTGTTTACTACATATTTATGCATTCCATGTTTTGAGTACAGCTCATATGCATTGATTTCACTTATTTATTTTGGGGCATTTTGTCCCCTTTTATTACTTGCTTTTTTTTTTAATTCTTCTCAATGCATATGATTAAGGTTTTGAATGTATAAACATGTTCTTAACATTTTTCATATTTTCACACAAAGTCTAACATACTCAATTCCCAAACCAAACGTTTCCAAACACACTTTTCCCCACACTTAATTCATGAGCATTCTCACTAGTCTAAGCTAATCAAGGATTCAAATTAGGGACATTATTGTTTTCCGCTTAGAGTTAGTGATGAGCTAAAGTAATGAACAAGGGGTAAAATAGGCTCAACATGGGTTTGCAAAGGATAATAAAAGGTAAGGCCATAAGGGTATGTAAGCTCAGTGAAACAAGGCCTCAATCATATAAGTGCATGCATACATCAAATAATGGAAATATAGAATTAAGCAAAACAAAGATCACAATTTTAGAGAGAGAAACACACACCAAAAATAAAATATTGGTTGATAAAATGCAACCAATCAAATAGGCTCAAAATCTCACTGGTTTTGTGTGTTCGAGCTCTAAGCTATGTTCAAAAATAATATTTCTTCAAACAAGTTTTTCAAAAAGTTTTATTCAAATTAGTGAAATACTATAAAAATTTCTTGAAAAAGAAAATATTACTTTAACCAAGTGGTAAAATATGCACAAAAAAAATAAACATGCAATCAAACATGCAAATGCAACAATGAAAAATTGAAATTGGTGTTGAGAAGGGACTAACTAACCTGTGGAGATCGGTATCGACCTCCCCACACTTAAAGATTGCACCGTCCTCGGTGCATGCTGAGATGTGCAGGTGGATGAGGGTTGTAGTTCCTCAGCTAGTGCTCTTTTGTGTTCCTTTCCTTGCCGGTGGTTTGGGGGTAGCTTTCTCTCTTTACCCTTCTTGGTGGCCATCCTGAAAGGGGAAAAAGGAAAGTAACAAGTAAAGCTAGGGGATCCAGCAAGGAAGAGAGTGGGAAAGGTGGTAATCAATGCACAGTAAAGAAGAATGATGTTAACACATGGTCATGACTACATGTGAAAAGTCATCAATGGAAATATAGTAAGTGCATGTGATGACAGTTAAATGCAAGATGTTTATTGGCATGCTTGCAAAGGCATGAGTAGCATAGATCAAGCATTCAATGTCCAAGTTAGATTACCAAGTCTTTCAAACTAACAATCATGTTTGTAATAACAATTATATTTAATTAATAAAATATAAAAAGGGTTTTGTAAAAAGCAAGCATTAATAGTAATAGATTAAAAGAAATCTTAAAAATAGTGCACAATGCCATACGGGCGTTTTCACAAACACATAGCATGCATGGTAAATAAGCTATTTGAAAGTATTAAATTGAACATGCAAGCATCCCTTTAAAAGGTAATATATAATTATCAAATAATCCACAAAAATATAGAAAAAAAAAAACAATGACCCAAATAAATTCCAACACGAATGAAAATAATGCAATGAATGAAAGTATGCAATTAAGTAAAAGAAAATGAAAGATAAGAGAAATGAGAAGGTAAAGAAGGGAAGAAGAAGTAAGTAAGAAAGGAGGGAGGAAAAATTAGGATTGGGGAAAAAAAGATAAAATATTTTGGCATATTAGGTTAAGGTGTGCGACGTTGGTGACGCGGTCGCGAGGGTGACGCGGCCGCGTGGTGTGCAATAAGGTCAGGCGACGCAGACGCGTGGGTCACGCGATCGCGTCACTTGATTTGTGCTAGTGGCGCGAGTGCAGCCTCGCATTCGCACAACTCTCTGTTTGAATTGCATTTTGCCAAAAATCTGGGTGACGGGGTCGCGTGGGTGACGTGATCGCGTGGATGGCCATTTTTGAAAGACGACGCGGTCGCGTGGAGCATGCGTTCGCGTGGGATGGCTTGGGCTTCTAGCACGAATCCAGCCCAATTCCAGCACAACTTTCGGCCATGCACCTTTTTGACGTCGATTTTCATGTCACGCGGCCGCGTGGGTGACGTGGTCGCGTGGGAGGCCAAAGTTCCACATGACGCGATCGCGTGAGCGATGCGGTCATGTGGGGTCGAATTATGCTAATGGCGCGCCTCCAGCCACGCTCTCGCGTGACTCTCTGTTCAATTATCCTTTCTTCAAAACGCACTGGTGACGTGGACGCGCTCGCGTCGCATATGGTTTTTTTTTATTATGCAGTATGCAGAGTGCAATGCTTAATATGAATGCTATGCATGATTCCAGGTTCAATAAAAAATTCAAAACAAACAAAACATATTAGAATTAAAACTGAAAAGGGACGATTATACCATGGTGGGTTGTCTCCCACCTAGCACTTTTAGTTAAAGTCCTTAAGTTGGACATTTGGCGAGCTCCTTGTCATGGTGGCTTATGCTTGTACTGATCCAGGAATCTCCACCAATGTTTGCAAATCCAATATCCTCCGGGATCCCAAATCTTGTTTCTACACCCGTCTTCAAGTTGATTATCATGATTCCATCTGGGTGGTTCAGCTTTAGAATTCTCACTGAAGCGTCCAAACAACTTCCTAGACCTATTCAGTTGAGCTTTACACCAACCTTTGCGTTTAAATTTTGAGCACACAACCATGTTGAACCTTGCTTGACAACTTCTACCACGGACCATCTCCCTCTTATGCTTAATGTCACAAAGAGCTCTAAGTTGACCATCCGTCTCCAGTAGCCCATATTCAAGTGGGATTAGAAAGCTAAGGGATATGAATTTTACCGACTTGAATGTTGTGAAGGATGATGGCAACTTAGGGGGAGGGGTTTCTAATGAACTTGCAAGCTCCACTCCTTTGTGTTCTTCTTTTACAACTACCACCTCTTTGCAAGCTTCTTCAATATCAACCTCTTCCTCTTGGTAGCTCTTTTCCACTTCAATCTCTTCTTCATTATTCACCAAGGGTATGGGGGGTTGTGCTTTTTCTTCTTGAATCTTCATCTCTTGATCAACCTCTTCGAAGTTTTCAACCATGATATGCCTTGGAGGTTGTACACCCTCCTCAGCAACAAATTCAAACTCCTTAGAAGAGCGTTCTGTGACTTGAGGTTCCCGTGGAGGTTCTGCATCTCCTAAATCTTCAACCAGTTCTTCCTCTACAACTATTATGGCTTTCTCTACTTGTTCCAGTATAAAGTCATGCTCCTTATTGTCCACTGGAGTCTCTAGTGTCTCCCTCATGCTACGTTCTTCATTGTATTCTCCATATGGGGTCATGGGAGTCTGTTGGATGTCTGAACGTCTGGAAGATAATTGATTTATTGCTTGCTCCAGTTGATGAAGGGTTGCATGAAATTAATCTGCTGTTTCCTTGAAATGATCCCTTGACTCTTGTTCCTCCTTGGCGATTACCTTTCCATGACAACTCCCTTCAAGTACTCCTTCACCTTCAAGGGTCTCTTCTACCTTCACCTTTAGTGCCTCCTCTAGCTCCTTATGAAGTATGGATTCTTCAAGACGATCCTCTCTCTCTTGTTCCATATCAATAGCATAATTGGGATCATCTTGCTCTTGGATTGATAGATGTGGGTACTCTTCCATGGATGATGGTGATGGGATGGGTGGATTATTATGCGGTTGAGATGGAAGTGCATTGGAGCTTGAGGGTTGAATATTGAAGGTATTCAGTGGTCCGATTTGGGTGGCGAGGGCTTGTATAGCAGAGTTTAGATCAGTAAATGCTTTCTCCAAGGGGGTTTGGGGTGGATGGGAGGGTTCATTTGTTGGGAGAAAGGGTTCATGGAAGGAAGGTGGTTTATCTTGATAAGGATATGGAGATGGTGAATATTGAGGTGGTGGTTCTAAGTATGGCTCGTATGGTGGTTGGTGTGGTGGATAAGGATTAGGGTCATATGGAGGTGTTTGGTGGAAAGAGGCTTGTGAGTACGGTGGTCCAAAGTCATGTTGAGGATATCTATCATTTTGGTATGCATTGCAGAATGGTCTTCGTCCATGATATCTTGGAAGGTGTTGTTGCCTAAAGGGTTGATCAGATCCTCTTGGCTCCGTCCATCTTTGATTGCTTTGAACTTTATGCATATTCTTGTTCTCATTATAGTGTCCATTCCTAACAATAACATTGGAATCAAACTTGAAGCCAGAGGGGTGAGAATTCATAATAGTAAAAAAAAATAGAAACAAAAACTAACTAGAGAGAATATTTTGAAAAAGATAAGATTTTGAAAAAGATAAGATAGGATTTTGAAAAAGATATGATTTTTTTTTGAAAAATATTTACAATAACCAATAATAAGGAACACGTTTGCAATTCCCCGGCAATGGCGCCATTTTGACGTTAGAACTTTTGCGTGGTCTAGAATTCAGAATAAATTCCTGCTGCAAGTATAGCTTCTAAACCAACAAAAGTCCTTTCATACAAACGTTTTGGTTGTCACAAGTAACAAACCCCTTTGAAATTGATAACCGAGTATTCAAACCTCGGGTCGTCTTCTCAAGGAATTGCAGGGAGGTATGTTCTTATTATTGGCTATGAAAAAGGTAAAATTGGGGGTTTGGAATTAAGGAAGAAGTATGACAAGTAATTTAAATGACAATTAAAATAAATAAATACTGTAAAGCAAACTTTTGGCAAGGTATGAGAAATTGGAAGTCCAGACTTAGTTATTCTTATCAATAATAATGAAAGTTGAATCTTAATTCCACTTAGTTAACCTTTGCTAAAGCAAAGGAAAGTCAAGGGACTAATTAGTTAGACCTTCGAATCCTATTTATTTCCTAAGAAAAGGTTGGGATGATTGAAGTTCAGTTCAATTAGCAAGATAACAGTTATCAATTATGTTGAGCTAAGATAACTCCTGAGTTACTGATTTCTTAACAAGGACCAAAAGGGAAGGAAATTAAATCTACCGGAATAAGAATATCCTCAGATTGGGAATGATCAATAACATGAATAAAAAGAGCAATATTGAACTAAAATATCTCAAGTAACATTAAATAAGAAAATCATAACATGAATGTAGCATAAGCCAAGTAGGCAACATAACTAATATAAGCAAGCATTAATGGTATCTGAAAATAAGAGATAACTGTCAAGCAAAAGAACATTCAACCTGGTAAAAAGATAATCCTTGAAGCAAATAAAATCCTAAAACTAAATCCTAATCCTAAAGAGAGAGAGGAGAGAACCTCTCTCAAAACTAAATCTAAATCATGGAAAGTGAATTATGAAAAAGCCTCCTCAGTCTCTGCAAGTTCCCTGACTTTAATCTGTGTTTCTAGGCCGAAAACTGGGTTGAAATGCGGCCCAGAATCTCTGCTAGCGACATTTGTAATTCTACAGATCGCGCACGTCACGCGATTGCGTCATCCATGCGGACGCGTCATTCCCGTTTTTCCCTGCCACGCATTCGCGTCGTCCACGCTTCCGCGTCACTTGTGCTTTTCCAATCCGCGCGGTCGCGTGAGCCATGCGACCGCGTCACTGCGGATTCCTTTCTTCCACGCGGTCGCGTCGCCGACGCGTACGCGTCACTTCTCGCTGGTCATCTCTTCAACTTCTTGTGTTCCTTCCATTTTTTTAAGCTTCCTTCCCAATCTCTTACTCATTTATGCCCTATAAAGCCTGAAACACTTAACACACAGATCAAGACATCGAATGGTAATAAGAGAGGATTAAGATTAGCTAAATTAAGACCAAAGAAGCATGTTTTCAATCATAGCACAAAATCAGGAAGGAAAATATAAAACATGCGAATTGTATGAATAAGTGAGTAAATAGTTGATAAAAACCACTCAATTGAGCATAAGATAAACCATAAAATAGTGGTTTATCACAAGTCAACGAAGAGCAGCTAAGGCATAAATGGATACAACTGAACATAAAAGCATGCAAATTAATGAAAAGTCAGGCATAGCAAACAAAAGGAAACCCCAAAACTTATGCCAAAAGATCCAGGGGCATCTTTTGGAGGCAGCAAAGGAATAAAGAGACAGGAGAAATTTTCAAGTTGACATCCTGGCATCTCTCAAACGGAAAAAACCCTCCTTTAAACCACAACACTTCAAAATACGAAACAATCATATAAACGTCATCATCACCCTACAGTCTATCAGCAAGTGGAATTATCAAACATCAAAGCATGCCAAGTAGAAAATGATCAAAAATGCAATCTTTCTCAGAATCATACAAGTTCGTTTCAAACCAGAAAGCACAATCAGGAGCAATAACAAAAACTCAATGCCGTAGGAGCAGCAACTATCAAAAAATGACGAAAGGTCGTACAAATTAAGGAAGCCCTAAAATGGCACACATTGCGGAAATGATCAGACACAAATCAAGCAAAGAAAGATTCAAACTTTCAAAAGTAAAAGATCAAAACTTTTCCCAAATGGAATAAAAAACAAAGAAGGAAGTAAAAGAGCGGAAAGAAGAACCAACCTGGGAAAAACCGAAAGCCTCAACGAAATTGAAGGAAGGAAACGGAGTCAGGAAGTCGCTCGCTCACAAACAAAGGAAAGCCCAGAATAATTGCCGAAACAAGCGTCACAGGAAGAAAAACAAAAACTGCAGACTTCAGGCAAAAATAAAAAAAGTGAGAAAGAAAAGGGGAAGTTACAGAGAAGAGGAAAAACCGTTTCTGGGTGTAAAGTTCAAAATAGAAGAAACAAGAGAAACGGGGCATTAAAAACCAATTAATGAGGGCATTAAAAACCCTCGTGCATTCCCAAGGCTAGGACGCTAATACAAAAGAGCACGCTTTCGGAGGAAACGAAAGAAGAAACTGTTCATACCCTGGGTCAAGCTGTCCGACCCGGGATGTTTAGCGACAAGCCGACCGACCTCTTCAGGCCAAATGCCCGACCTCTTCAGGCCAAATGCCCGACCTCTTCTCAAAGAGCTCGGCTAAATGCCCGACCTCTTCTCAAAGAGCTCGGCCAACTCGCCAAAGGAGCCCAAAGCAGGCCCAAAACGAAGGAACGCAGCCCAATCTAAAGGCAGCCAAAGCCCAGAAAGATAAAGGCGGTTCCGTTGAAGATAAGCTGACCTCACCCAAAGATAAGATAAAAATAAGATAAGATAACTAACTTATCTTATCTAAGAAGGTCACTTCTCACCATTATAAATACACTGGAGCACCCAGGTATAACTCATACTCTGATTCTACACATTATCTGCTTGGACCCATGCTAACTTAAGCATCGGAGTGTCATTGCAGGTACAACCACCAACCACTCTGCATGTCAAGCTCGGGTCCCTGAACCCCCACCTCGGGCATCTCCAAACGACCGAGCTACACGTTTCAGGTAACCCCCGGAACATTGGCGCCGTTGCCGGGGAACCTGGAAGTCATCCCATCACCATGGCGGACAACCATGACAACGACCATGATTCAGATCTAGAGGATAGAACACCGCACAAAGACGCGGATACTACACCAAAAGATACTCTTCAACCCACCAAAGGCGAGAATTCGCCAAAAGAGGAGGCTATGGAGGCACTTTAAGATCGCTTAAAGCAACTCGAAAAAAAGGTGGAACATCAACAAGAAGCTGAGAGAGACCTACGAAGGGAAGTTAGGTGATGCCACGAGTTAAAGGACAAGCTCCTAAAACTCGAAGCAGATCTCAAGGCCAAAACAACTCGATCCGGTCACGAAGACAACCCCTACAAAGATCAAGACCCATTCACCAAAGATATCATGAAAGCTAAAGTCCCAAAGGACTTCAAGGCTCCCGACATGATCCCATACGGCGGCACATTAGATCCAAGCCATCATCTCAGTAATTTCAGAAGAATGTACCTCACCGACACATCGGACGCCATTCGATGCAAAGTCTTCCCGACTACTCTAACGAAGACAGCAATATGGTGCTTCGACAGTTTGTCTCCAAGATCCATCACAAGTTTGACGACCTTGTTAAGAAGATTCCTCGCCAGGTTCTCCATCCAGAAGGATAAAGCCAAACACACTTCAAGCTTGCTGGGAATTAAACAAGGAGATCAGAAAAGCCTTCACAGCTACATTGAAAGATTCAACAACGCATGCCTTGACATACAAAGTCTTCCAACAAAAGCGGCCATCATGGGACTCATCAATGGCCTAAGAGAAGGACCTCTCAGCCACTCAATATCCAAGAAGCACCCAACATCTCTGAACAAGGTACAGGAACGGGAACAGAAATACATCAACATGGAAGAGAACTCTCGACTAGGAGAAAGCTAAAAAACCGAATTCTCCTAACCCACCACGGGACAAGGATAAAGAGTCCAAGAAAAGAGAAGATCAATCGGAGAAGATCCCACCACCTCGCCCAATCAAAAGCAAAAAGGAGAAAGAGGTCGGATGAGTTGAAGGCCCACCTCATAACAAAGAATTGGGCAAGTTAAGGTCCACCTCACACCAAAGAGGTCGGACAAGTTGAAGGTCCATCTCACACTGAAGATGTCGGGCGAATTGAAGGTCCACCTCACACCAAAGAGGTCGGACAAGTTGAAGGTCCACCTCACCACCAAAGAGGTCAGACAAGTTGAAGGTCCATCTCACACCGAAGATGTCGGGCGAATTGAAGGTCCACCTCACACCAAAGAGGTCGGACAAGTTGAAGGTCCACCTCACACCAAAGAGATCGGGCGAGTTGAAGGTCCACCTCACACCAAAGAGGTCGGACAAGTTGAAGGTCCATCTCACACCGAAGATGTCGGGCGAATTGAAGGTCCACCTCACACCAAAGAGGTCGGACAAGTTGAAGGTCCACCTCACCACCAAAGAGGTCGGACGAGTTGAACGTCCACCTCACACCAAGGAGGTCAGACGAGTTGAAAAGGACAACGGAGTACGAACAAGCCTTCCGAGATTTTGAAATCCTTGGGGCAACCACCCATCCTTTCCAGACCACGGGAAAATGAAGAACTCATTATACCTCGCAGTGGGAAGTCAGGCAATAGCCTCAGCACTAGTCAGAGAAGACGAAAGTGGGAAACAACCCGTCTACTTCATCAGCAAAGCTTTACAAGGGACCGAACTAACCTATCAACAGATAGAAAAAGTTCGCCTACACCCTCATACTCACCTCTCGACGACTCCACCCATACTTTCAAGCTCACACTATCAGAGTTCCAAACCAACCAGCCAATAAAGGGCATCCTGCAGAAAACAAACTTAGCTGGAAGAATCCTACAGAGGACAGCTCGGATAATTCGGGAGACCTTGGACAAAACCAGAGAACATCTCGGACAATCCGGGGGACTCTGGACAAAAACAGAAAATAGCTCGGACAAATCGGGAAAATGAAGTCTGACACATAGAATGCCCGAGCTAATGCAGCCAGCACCAACAGCTCGGACAATTCGGGGATATGAGGTCCGACACATACCCTGAGAGCAGAATGCCCGAGCTGATGCATTTTCAAAACTAGCCAACCAAGGGGCAATAACAGAAGCCTCATCCGAGCTACATTACAAGACCACAACAAATCGGTCTCGAAGGCGGTATAAGGGATGTACTCAGGGTCAGCCACAGTAACACGCATTTAAACTATGAAATCCAGCTAATCAGACACGCTGTCCGGGATCTTAGTAGACATCTCAAAGACATAGGTCGACTATGGAATTACTACCAAACAACTCGGGCAAATAAGGAAACAACTCGGACAATAACAGTAAAACATAAAGTGACAGACGTGGCAGTAAAAGGGAAACCCCAGGACTCACACAAAAGTCCAAGGGCACCCTTTGGAGGCAACAACAGAGCAAAAACCCAAATACAAAGTCAAAGCTTTACATCAAAAAGCATGCCAACTTCCACATTGCCCCACCAGAGGAGCTCATCAGTGTAACATCACCTTGGCCGTTCGCAAAGAGGGGACTCGACCTCCTTGGACTATTTTTCCAAGGATCGGGACAAGTCAAGTTCCTCATTTTAGGGGTGGATTACTTCACAAAATGGATTGAGGCAGAGCCCCTAGCTAATGCCACTGCTCAAAGAAGTCAGAAATTCTTGTACAAGAACATTATTACAAGGTTTGGGGTTTCTTACTCCATCACCACAAACAATGACACTCAATTCACGGACACAGGTTTCAAGAAAAGAGTGGCTAACTTGAAAATAAAGCACCAAATTCACATCCGTAGAACACCCACAAGCCAATGGACAAGCAGAAGCTGCCAACAAAGTCATACTAGCTAGGTTAAAACGGAGACTAAAGGACACAAAGGGAGCTTGGGCTGAAGAGCTCCCACAAGTCCTATGGGCATATCGGACAACTCCACACTTCACCACGGGGGAATCACCCTTCCGATTGATTTACGAAATGGAGGCAATGATCCCAGTAGAGATCGAAGAAGGACCCCCCAAGAATGATCTTCTACAATGAAGAGGTCAAATCCCAAATCCAAAGGAAAGAACTCGACCTACTTCCAAGAGTCCGAGAGAGAGCTCCGATCAAGGAAGAGGCGTTAAAAACGTCGAATGGCCTCAAGATACAATCAGAAGACAGTACAGCGAAGCTTTGCCAACAACAACCTTATCCTAATCCGAAATGATATCGGAACAACTCAACCTGGAGAAGGAAAGCTAGCACCCAACTGGAAAGGACCATACCAAGTTGTTTAGAAGAACTGGGGAAAGGTTGCTACAGACTGCCCGAACTTGAAGGGCAAGAGCTACCAAGGTCATGGCATGCCTGCAATCTAAAAAAGGCGCCAGGCCGAGATCCAAAAAAATTGCCCGACCTAGAAAGGTAAAGTACTAACATGTACACACTCTTATCTTTATATTATTGTTTAAAAGATTGCAGATTCCCTAAAAAGTTTCCTACCAAGACGCCCGACTACGGCAGGTCGGCAAGGTGAAACACCAAAATCATCGCCCGATCACGACAAAATCGGCAAAGATGAACACAGAATAATGTAAGAAGTTATCGAAAGTGATCCAAAAAAAGAACCTGACAAAGTTCCAAGAAAGAGGGTTACGAAATAACTTAGAAGAGATCGACATAAAGAAGTCGGTCTCCTACAACGGACAAGTTATAAAAGTAATCCCTGAAAGAGATCTGACAAAGGTCCAAGAAAGAGGATTACAAAAATAACTTGGAGAAGGGACTGACGTAAAGAAGTCATCCCATAAACAAAAAGTTATAAAAAGTAATCCCTGAAAGAGACCTGACAGAGGTCCAATAAAGAGGATTACTAGAAATAACTTAAAAGCGACCGACATGAAAAAGTCGGCCCAAAGCTACAGCTTGGAACAACAAGAAAAAGTCGGACCAACAAAAGCTACAGCTTGCACCGACAAGAAGAAGTCGGACCAACGAAAACCACAGCTTGGACCGACAAGAAGTCGGACCAACAAAAGCTACAGCTTGGACCGACAAGAAGAAGTCGGACCAACGAAAACCACAGCTTGGACCGACAAGAAGTCGGACCAACGAAAGCTACAGCTCGTCGACACGAGAAATTGGACCAACGAAAAGCGTGCGCTAAAAGGGACATAGCTTTGCCCAAAAGGCCACAGCTCCATGACAAGGCTATCAAATTGTTCAGACCAACTAAAAAAGGCAATGCCAAACTCGCACAAAATAAAACTACTCAAGATCGACCAAAATCAGGATGCTTGAGTACGACTTCCCCCAAAGAGAGCACGATCTCACGGAAAGATCGAACTCAAGCAGGGGCAAAGTCGTACAGGTCGACGTCAGCTAAGAAGAGGCGCAAGTACAATCTCAAAAAAGAACAAGCCAAAAGGTTAAGAAAAAACCTTAAGGCTCAAAAGTGCTTAGCTAAAAGGGATACAACTCCACTCAAAAAAGGCACAATCTCAAACAGGGCTACGTATGTCATCCGAGACTAAAAAGGTTCTATACAAAGAACACTAAAAAGTCATCAGACAAGTTACTAAGAGTCCAGATATCAAGCCGCAAGGATAACTTCACCAAAGCAGAGGGTTGTCAACACAAAAGCAAGGCGTGATCCAGAAAGCAAGGGTAGAAAACCCACACTACTACTTAAAAGAGGACGGACTGTGAAGTACCAAACCTCTAGAAAATCTGCAAAAGATTGCAAATCAATGAAGAAACAAGCAAGACAGATGCTTGAGCACTACTTCCAAAGAGATCGAAGCTCTGAAAAGCACGATCTCATGGAAAGATCGAACTCAAGTAGGGGCACTGTTCATACCCTGGGTCAAGCTGTCCGACCCGGGATGTTTAGCGACAAGCCGACCGACCTCTTCAGGCCAAATGCCCGACCTCTTCAGGCCAAATGCCCGACCTCTTCTCAAAGAGCTCGGCTAAATGCCCGACCTCTTCTCAAAGAGCTCGGCCAACTCGCCAAAGGAGCCCAAAGCAGGCCCAAAACGAAGGAACGCAGCCCAATCTAAAGGCAGCCAAAGCCCAGAAAGATAAAGGCGGTTCCGTTGAAGATAAGCTGACCTCACCCAAAGATAAGATAAAAATAAGATAAGATAACTAACTTATCTTATCTAAGAAGGTCACTTCTCACCATTATAAATACACTGGAGCACCCAGGTATAACTCATACTCTGATTCTACACATTATCTGCTTGGACCCATGCTAACTTAAGCATCGGAGTGTCATTGCAGGTACAACCACCAACCACTCTGCATGTCAAGCTCGGGTCCCTGAACCCCCACCTCGGGCATCTCCAAACGACCGAGCTACACGTTTCAGGTAACCCCCGGAACAGAAACATTCTGCATTCAAAAAGGAACTCTACAAAGATAAAATTGATTAAATGCTTAAGTTTGGCTTCACCCGAGAAGGATCGAAGTCCTAAGACTAAAGACTCGATCTCAAAAGGAAGACCGAGCTCGAGCAGGGGCACTGTTCATATCCCGGGTCAAGCTGTCCGACCCGGGATGTTCTACCGACAAAGCGACCGACCTCTTTAGGTCAGGACAATCCCACCTCTTCTCAAAGAGCTCGGTCAAACTACCAGGATAGCCCAATAAAGGGCCCAAACAGAGGAACATGACCTGAATCCAAGGGCAGCCCAAGCCTATATAGATAAAGGCGGTTCCTTTAAAGATAAGATAACCTCGCTTGAAGATAAAGATAAGATAAGATAACTAACTTATCTTATCTTATCTAAGAAAGTCGCTCCACACCATTATAAATACACTGGAGCACCCAGGTATAACTCATACTCTGATTCTACTCAATACCTGCTTAATACCATTGCTAACTTAGGCATCAGAGTCCCTTGCAGGTACCACCACCCTCCGGTGACGAAGGATCAGCATCACCATCAAGTCCAACAAATCGGACACAACAAACTCCGACCAGTACAGAAGATCTCGTCCGAGATCGACCTACAGTTTCAGGTAACCCTCGGCACACCGGGGATTAATTGTGATTAACAAACTACCGGTGGTTGATTACCTAGATTAGACATTTTTTTCTTTTTTTGTCATTTAAGTTCTTTTAATTTTCTATTTTCTCTTTCTACTAAGGTGTTTGTGCTATTTCCTTACTAAGGACTATTTATCTCTTACATAAGGAATTTCAATTTTTCTTAGTGATTGTGTTTTACAAAATTCAAATGGAGTATACTTCGCATTTTGATCAATCATATCATATGGGATATTGCCCACCACCATAAGATGATTTAAGTCATTATCCTAATGGTGGCTGGGAATATCACCAAGAAATGATAGATTATGAGTAATCCACCCAGCGGGGGTATGCTCTAGGGCCACAAAATGGTCAAGACAATTTCCTGGGATATTTTCCAACACCATAAAATTATTCATGTCATCATGCTAATGATGGATGGGAGTATCAACAAGGAATGATAGTGTATGAACACCTCCGAGAGATACAAGATGAACCATATTTTGATGAATCTAACAACAACTCATGTTGTGGCTGGGAGGGTCAAAACCAAAGAGATTTTAATGCTCCACATTCTATTCATCAAGAGACATCATCACTTGATTTTTCTATCAATAAATTCATGTAAGATTGCCCCCCAGAACCACAAAATGATCCATATGGTGATGAATTCGACAATTACTCAAGTTGTGGGAGGGAGGATTAAAATCAAGGAGCATTTACTAGTTCATACTCCACTTATCAATAGCCATCATCACTTGAGAGTACCTTCAATTCATTCATGCAAAATTGTCCAACCCCACCTCCCAGTTTCTCATTTGAAAATTCTTCATCACTTGAATATGCCTCAACACAAAGTTCCTGCCAAGATCCATACAACTCATTTCATCAACCACTAAATTCATTTCATTACTCACAAAAATCATTCCATACTCCTCAAAATAACTTTACCTCAACACATCCATGTCCATAAAATTTCTCTCAACCTTCATCCCTTGAGCTAGCAGTTGAGGATATCCTTCAAAGTGCCTTAGAATCTCAGGAGAGAGCTAGAGAATTCTTGGAAAGTAAAGAACAATACTGGAAAGAATGAGGAATCCTCTTCGAAAAGATGGATGAGAACTTAGAGTGAACGAGTAAGAATTTAGGAGTTCTAAGCAAGGAGGATGAGAGCCAATCTGTGGGTGTGGAGGAAGACTTGGAAGAACAAGATAAAAAGGTCCTTGTATCAAGTGAAACTTCAATGGAGAAGGAGGTTGTGGAGGTATGTGAGCCTAGGACTTCTCATCCACAAAGGCTAATTAAGGTGACAGAGGAACATAAAGACTCACTCCCAAAGGACTCAATGGAACATCATGTAGAAGAAAACAAGGAAGTCAATCAAGAGAGTCCACAATCAAGTGAAGCAAAGAGCTACATGGAAGAAGGATGCATTGAACCACCAACTCAAGAGGTTTTTGATGATACGAATACTCTAACAATCATACAACAACCAAGTCTTGATGTCAAAGAAGTGAAGGTAACTAACAAAGGCACTGAAAGAAGGGTTGTGACCTGTAACAACCCCAGTTTTCGAGTACGCGAGATATTTTCTGAAAGTACGGAGAACTCCGAAGGATCAGTAAGGGGAGAACCTCTGATATATCATCAAGTATCTCAATCCTCATTGTCATTATGTCATCTTTAAGCTAGAACCTTTTTGAGGCAAGCTCGATAACGCAGTAATGAAGAACTTAGTCTTTGAACTGTATCGGTTAGGAGTTTTTATTCGGTTTTTCGTAAATAGTCTCAATTTGACGAACCGGACTTGATTCATGAGAGAAGAGAGATAATAGGATAATATCATCATTATATGAGTATTAGAAGCTTCTTGAATGATATTATAAGGTTACCTGGTCAGTTTTAGTTAAAAATAGAAAATCGGTTTAACCGGGTTCACAGTTTACTAGTGCAGCTTAGCACCAGCACTCTTTGATGATTTTAGCAATGCTAAGGCCTCATTATACATGTTTTACTCTCATAATAAATATGTTACTAGTGTCATTTATGTCAGAAAATAATTTTTAGAGATGTTTTCACAAGTGTTCCGATACATCTAGTTTTAGTAGTTATACACCTGAGATATTTTAATATTATTTTAATCCACCTCCAAACCAACCAGTCACAACTCACCCTACACCCCCCAAAACCCCCAAGGCTGGCTCATTTTCACTTTGTGGCCGAAAATCAAAATCTTCAAAGCTTGATTTCTGCTGAACTAAAACTCAAATCAAAATTCCAATCCGACCAAAATGATGCTCTCTTCTTTCTCCACATGATCATATGACTTATCAAGGCTGGAATCAAGGTGAGTTGGCTTCACCATCTCTCTTTTGATTCGGTTTCAAGGAAACATGCTTAAACATGTGTTTTCTTGATGTTCTTCCTTAGGAATCATGCTTAACTTGACTTGAGGGCCAAGAAACATGAGTTTCCAGCAAGTCTAAGGTTAGAAATCACTTCCTAACAAGCTGAGTAAGATTTGGCTAGTCGAGGGTTTTTGGAGTTAAAGTTGTTCTTTATGTGATTTAGGAGGAAAAAGTGCTAAAGGACCACCTGAAAGTCTAACTGAATTAGGGGCAGCAAAACCTGGTAGAGTGTAACGAAATTAAACTTGATTATGTGTGTTTGAGTTGTGTGAATGTTGTATGACTTGGCTGTGCTAAAAATTGGTTGCATATATGATTGATTCTTGGTGAAAATTTGGTGAAATTTTGATGAAATTTGATGAAATTCAAGCTTTGAGTTCATGTTCTTGGAGCAGCTGGAAAACGAAAACCATAGGCCCTAAATTGGGGTTCAATTTGTGTTAAATTCATGTAGAAAAGATGGGGTTTTTGTGGCTGCTAATTTATTTTGAATTATGGTAAAAATTGGTTGCTGAAAATACTGAAAAACGGGTAAAAACAGAGAAAGAATATGAAGAATTTATGAAGGATATGAAGAACACTTTGAGTGTGATGAAGAACAATGAAGAACAGGCTTTAGATCCTTAAAAGGGCAAGGAAGTAAAATTTTGAGTGTTTAAGGGGTTATTTTGTAATTTCTAGAAGTTAGGGTGGTTAAAGTAGAAATATTAAAAGTTACGGGTGGTAAAAAGAGAATTTTTAAAGGTTAAAGGTTAAAGTGGGGTAATTTTCGAAAATTTAATAATAAAATAATAAATAATAATAAAATATTAAATAATAATATTTAATTAAAAATAATATTTTAATAAAAATAATAAAATAATGCAGAAAAGGCAGTTTTCTATAAAAGCTTTAGAAAGAAAACTTTAAGTGTAGAATCTCATAATTACCTTCATAAAACACTTAGGGAGTCGTAAGAACATATTAGTGAGGCAAAGATAAAAGAAAGACAAAAAGTTGAAGGAAAGATAAAAATCGAAGAAAAGTCTATAAAGTTTTAATGACAGAAAAACAGACAGAGACTAGTGAACAAACTAGGGCAACCTAGTTAGTCCTTGAATTGCGACTAGGGCTAGGTATAATATGAAAAGTTAAAATGTTTCAGTATAGACTTAATGAATCTATACTTTGGACAAGCTAATGATGCATGAAAACTTGTCTCTCAACAAATTTTCCTTCGGCAAGTATACCGAATTATCGTCAAGTAAAAACTCACAATAGAGTGAGGTCGAATCCCACAAGGATTGATTGGTCAAGAAAATTTAGTTGGAAGAATATGCTAGTTGAGCTAAAAAGAATTTAGTTTGGGAACTTGCATAAATTTAAATGATGGGAAAGTAAATAGCAGAAATTAAAGAGCAGAATCTTAAATGGGGATTGGGGGTAATGAACATGGAAATGAATGACAAAAACTAAAGAGATTGGGTAAGATCAGAAATGGGGAATTCATTGGGCTCAAGAGATGTTGTATTCTCTGGATCAAATTTATTTTCATCTCTTCCTCAATCAAAGCATCTATTGATCTCCTTGGCAATCTTAAGTGATTGGGTTCCAATTCCTTGGCAACCCAATCGCTCTACATCTATGAGTGCTCTGGCTGTGGCTAGGAATGGCCTTCCCAGAATGATGGGGTGATGAGCGGATAATTTATACGCTTTTTGGCATTGTTTTTAGGTAGTTTTTAGTATGATCTAGTTACTTTTAGGGATGTTTTCATTAGTTTTTATGCTAAATTCATATTTCTGGACTTTACTATGAGTTTGTGTGTTTTTCTATAATTTTAGGTATTTTCTGGCTGAAATTGAGGAACCTGAGCAAAACTCTGATAGGAGGCTGACAAAGGACTGCTGATGCTGTTGGAATCTGACCTCCCTGCACTCGAAATGGATTTTCTGAAGCTACAGAACTCCAAATGGCGCACTCTCAATGGCGTTGGAAAGTAGACATCCAGAGCTTTCCAGCAATATATAATAGTTTATACTTTGTTCGAGATTTGACGACGTAAATTGGCGCTCAACGCCAGTTCCATGTTGCTGTCTAGAGTCAAACGCTAGAAACACGTCACGAACCAGAGTTGAACGCCCAAAACACGTTACAAAGAAAAATGTGGCTTAAGAAGTGTGGCCAAGAATTGAGAAGTGTGGTGCAACAAAGAAAGAGGAGGCAAACACTGCCCTCCACAAGAGCACAATGCCCTCCAGGAGAGCAACATAATGAACCAAGCCTTGAAAAGCAACACTGCCCTGCCCACAACAAGGGCGGAGCACAATTTGATGCCAAGGACCAAAGGAAGCAAAAACTCTGCCCTGCCCTCCTCAAGAGCAATATCGGGCTTCATCCAAAAATAATTCAAAGGAAATTGCTTCCTAGTGCTTCCTATGGGTTTCGAACCCAAGGACAAAAAGGAAAGGAGTAGCGCTCAAGCACAATGAAAACAAGCAAAAATTGGCTTGCTTTCAATCTCCCAGGATCGAACACAGCACCATGAGGAAGCAAGGAACTAAGCATTACTTTGGTGCCAAGAAAACCAAAGAAAAAGAAGCAGCGTATGCCTCCACCAAGTTTCGAACTTGGAACTTCACCATTGGCACATTGCCCTGCCCTCCACAAGGGCAGGGCAGCATTTTGTAGTGCATGGCCAGCGCACAAGATTGGCACGCACCAAGGGAGTCTCGCCAGTAGCAGCGCGCACGGGCAGCACTTGGCGCACCATGGCAACTCTGCCCTGCCCTCCACAAGGACAGGGCAGCATCCTGCAGCATCACACGCAGCCCATCACACGCACGAGGCCGCATGCACCATTTCCTGCTCTGCCCTCCACAAGGGCAGGGCAGCCTCCTGGAAGCCACTTTCTCATGGGCTCAAAATTGGATTAAAAATCCAATTTAATTCATTTCTTCACCAAATCAAAAGCCCATCCAAATTCCAAAATCCAAGAATAGAAAGTGTATAAATAGGAGATAGTTTGATGTAATTAGGGAGTTTCTTTGGATTTTTGAATTTTGATATTTTGAAACTTCATTTTCTCTGAGAGCTTTGAACTGAGATTTGAGAGAATTGGGGAGGAGAATTGATCTCTCTTCTTCCTTGTTCTAGCTTGAGCATTTTTACTTTTCTTGTTTGAATCTTGGATGTGAAGAATTGAGGAATTTCTGTCTCAATCTCCATTTAAGATCTCTTTGATTTCTCTATTGCATAATTGAGTTGAATCCCAATTCCTTTACTGCTTCCTTTTTAATTTCTTGTCAATTGCTTTGTGAATTTGGATCTGGGAAGGCAATTGAGATCTATGCTTTGCTATCTAGTCTCTGGAGTCCTGAGATCCTATTTTCCTTTTGGTTCTTCTGTGAACCCCTGCTGCAATTTAATTTCCCTTTCAGTTTGAGATCTAACAGAACTCAAATCATCTCTTGCTTTGAAAATTGTTGCAATTTAATTTCCCTTGCTTGATTTCTGAAATCCCAGTCCTCAAATTCCTTTTCCATTCAAGCAATTTATATTTCTTGCACTTTAAGTTACTGCAATTTACATTTCTTGCACTTTAAGTTTCAGTCATTTAATTTCTTGTTCTTTAAGATTCAGCTCTTTTACTTTCAGTTCTCTTTAATTTCTGCAATTCTTCCCTCCCCCTTTACATTTTCTGTCATTTACTTACTGTTGGATACAAAATCACTCAACCAAAACTTGATTCGCTTGACTAAATCAACCACTAAACTAAAATTGCTCAATCCTTCAATCCCTGTGGGATCGACCTCACTCTTGTGAGTTATTACTACTTGATACGACCCGGTATACTTGCCGGTTGGATTTGTGTGTTGGAAATTCGTTTTTCCACACATCAAGTTTTTGGCGCCGTTGCCGGGGATTGAAATAGATTGACAATGATTAAGTGAAGTGGTGGTCTAGATCAAGAACTTTTTCTTTATTTTTAACTAACACACTAACTGTTCGAGACTTTGCCTCTACCAAGTCTCTCTGCACTCAAGTTACAGAGTGCTCTGTTTTAGTTTCTGGTTCTATTTGTGTTTCTACTTTTGTGACAGGAGGAAGGAGCAATCAATCCACACCTTTTGATCTTGAAACACTTTGGAAGTTGAGCAAGAATAAGGAATGTCAAGCTAGTGACATTAAAAGAGCACTTGTTGGGAGGCAACCCAACCTGATGTAGTTTCTTTTCATAGCTATTTCAATAAAAAGGTTGAATAATTGGTCTGTATTGTAAGGAACTAAGTTTGGTGTTGCACACCAAAACAATTTAAGGGAGAATGAAGGATTCTAAGTTTGGTGTTCCACCAAAATCTCATTTAAAAGAACATTCTCACTTCCTGCACAATGCTAGCTCCAAGCAATCAGACAAATTATTCAACTATTTAACTATTTTTTTAGCTTTAATTCCATAACCTTTAGCAAGGATACAAGGTTTCACATATGGTTAACATGTTGCATCAGAGGAAGTGGCAAGCAATTAAGTTTGGTGTTCCCACACCAAAATAAATCCAAAAGACACACTCAATTTATGCATACTAACCATTCATTTAAGGGCTTGAGAAGCAAGCAACTTTTGAGAATTATGCAGGAAATTAGCCAACAATTGAAGACAATTTGCATTGTGACTCAAAAGGGATACAACAAAAGGAAGAATCAAAGGGCTGCAACTTCAAAGGTTGTATCTAAACTTACTCCTTGCTGCTATAAATTGCCTTGAATCTGGGAACCCTTATATATCTTGCTAAAGTGTTTATCTAGTTGCAAGTGAAGTTGTTTGTTAAGAATGCTTATTTGCATAAGTGCTTGTCATTCATCACTTAGCTTGAATTCTGTTTTGTTTCCCATCTGCTTGAAAAAAAAGAGAAATATTTGAATTAGAAAGTAAATATCCAATGTTGCATAAGTTAGAATGGAAGTTAATGGTGGTGTATGTGTTTGATTAAATGCATAACTCATGAAATAATTGCTGCATAATGTCATTTTCATTGAAGTGTGAGCTAGCTTGCTGTTATAAAGGTTCCTATTGGTAAAGAAAAAAAATCCCTTGAGAACAAAATAAAACAGAAAGAAAAGGAAGAAGAAAAAGCCAATCTGGCAAGAAAAACAAAGAATAAAGGCTAGACACCAATAGCTTGGACCCTAGGACACATGCCTGTGGTGTTCTTGTACTAGGATATGCTTGGACAAGTGAATTCTGAGGGGTATTTCAAAACCTGGTCACTTAGATCAACTGATTTGGGATGGCCAATTGAAAGTCCACAATAAAGAGCAACTTAGATACAGAACATTTAGTTATCCAAAGAGATGCTGGGCATCAATGATCCTAGGAGGAAATAGTGAGCCATGTGTCTGTGGTGGAAAGATGTTGAGTAAAAATAAAGCCAAAGGCTACTGCAACATTGGACACCAAGCCTTCATAGAAGAATAAGCTTGTTAAGCAAAATGAGAAAAGAAAAGTTAGGAAGGGAGCAAGTAAAGAGTAAACTTTATAACAGCAAGTTTAGTAAGCCTTTGAGGAAAAATGTATAGAATGTAACAGCAACAATAATTGAGTTATCATTGTCTGCGTAAAAACTCCATGAATCAAGTTCTGCTATATGCCTAATAAGGATATGTTTTCTTTTCTTGTTCATTTCATTTTCTCTTAGTTTTGATGCTTGCTTGGGGACAAGCAAGAATTAAGTTTGGTGTTGTGATGACAGGTCATCATATACCCATTTTTCAAGCTAATTTCACTTGTTTTACTAGTCTTTATGCACTTTCTTGCATCCTAAGTAAGCAATTTGGAATGAAAATGCATAACTTCTTTAAATCAAACAACCACCATTAAATTGATGCTAAATCATGAGGTTTGAGCTAAAATTAATTGATTTTTAATGAATTATAAACCTTATGAGTTTAGAGATACTTTGATTGGTTGTTTTGGTTTCTTGTAGGTGAAGAAAAGAAAAAAAGAAGAAAAATGTGGCTTAAGAAGTGTGGCCAAGAATTGAGAAGTGTGGTGCAACAAAGAAAGAGGAGGCAAACACTGCCCTCCACAAGAGCACAATGCCCTCCAGGAGAGCAGCATAATGAACCAAGCCTTGAAAAGCAACACTGCCCTGCCCACAACAAGGGCGGAGCACAATTTGATGCCAAGGACCAAAGGAAGCAAAAACTCTACCCTGCCCTCCTCAAGAGCAATATCGGGCTTCATCCAAAAATAATTCAAAGGAAATTGCTTCCTAGTGCTTCCTATGGGTTTTGAATCCAAGGACAAAAAGGAAAGGAGTAGCGCTCAAGCACAATGAAAACAAGCAAAAATTGGCTTGCTTTCAATCTCCCAGGATCGAACACGGCACCATGAGGAAGCAAGGAACTAAGCATTACTTTGGTGCCAAGAAAACCAAAGAAAAAGAAGCAGCGTGTGCCTCCACCAAGTTTCGAACTTGGAACTTCACCATTGGCACATTGCCCTGCCCTCCACAAGGGCAGGGCAGCATTTTGTAGTGCATGGCCAGTGCACAAGATTGGCACGCACCAAGGGAGTCTCGCCAGCAGCAGCGCGCACGGGAAGCACTTGGCGCACCATGGCAACTCTGCCCTGCCCTCCACAAGGGCAGGGTAGCATCTTGCAGCATCACACGCAGCCCATCACACGCACGAGGCCGCATGCACCATTTCCTACTCTGCCCTCCACAAAGGCAGGGCAGCCTCCTGGAAGCCACTTTCTCATGGGCTCAAAATTGGATTAAAAATCCAATCTTCACCAAATCAAAAGCCCATCCAAATTCCAAAATCCAAGAATAGAAAGTGTATAAATAGGAGATAGTTTGATGTAATTAGGGAGTTTCTTTGGATTTTTGAATTTTGATATTTTGAAACTTCATTTTCTCTGAGAGCTTTGAACTGAGATTTGAGAGAATTGGGGAGGAGAACTGATCTCTCTTCTTCCTTGTTCTAGCTTGAGCATTTTTACTTTTCTTGTTTGAATCTTGGATGTGAAGAATTGAGGAATTTCTGTCTCAATCTCCATTTAAGATCTCTTTGATTTCTCTATTGCATAATTGAGTTGAATCCCAATTCCTTTACTGCTTCCTTTTTAATTTCTTGTCAATTGCTTTGTGAATTTGGATCTGGGAAGGCAATTGAGATCTAGGCTTTGCTATCTAGTCTCTGGAGTCCTGAGATCCTATTTTCCTTTTGGTTCTTCTGTGAACCCCTGCTGCAATTTAATTTCCCTTTCTATTTGAGATCTAACAGAACTCAAATCATCTCTTGCTTTGAAAATTGTTGCAATTTAATTTCCCTTGCTTGAATTCTGAAATCCCAGTCCTCTAATCCCTTTTCCATTCAAGCAATTTATATTTCTTGCGCTTTAAGTTACTGCAATTTACATTTCTTGCACTTTAAGTTTCAGTCATTTAATTTCTTGTTCTTTAAGATTCAGCTCTTTTACTTTCAGTTCTCTTTAATTTCTGCAATTCTTCCACCCCCCTTTACATTTTCTGTCATTTACTTACTGTTGGATACAAAATCACTCAACCAAAACTTGATTCGCTTGACTAAATCAACCAATAAACTAAAATTGCTCAATCCTTCAATCCGTGTGGGATTGACCTCACTCCCGTGAGTTTTATTACTTGATGCGACCCGGTACACTTGCCGATGAGTTTTGTGTTGGATTGTTTTCCACACATCAATCATCATTCTCACCTATGAACCCGCGTGATTGACAACCACTTCCGTTCTACCTTAGACCGGGCGCATATCTCTTGGATTCCTTAATCAGAATCTTCATGGTATAAGCTAGAATTAATGGCGGCATTCATGGGAATCCGGAAAGTCTAACCTTGTCTGTGGTATTCCGAGTAGGATTCCGAGATTGAATGACTGTGACGAGCTTCAAACTCCTGAAGGCTGGGCGTTAGTGACAGACGCAAAAGAATCACTGGATTCTATTCCAACCTGATTGAGAACCGACAGATGATTAGCTGTGCTGTGACAGAGCATTTGGACCTTTTTCACTGAGAGGATGGGATGTAGCCATTGACAACAGTGATGCCCTATATACAACTTGCCATGGAAAGGAGTAAGAAGGATTGGATGAAAGCAGTAGGAAAGCAGAGATTCAACAGGGACAAGCATCTCCATACGCTTATCTGAAATTCCCACCATTAATTTACATAAGTATTTCTATCCTATTTTATTTATCTTTTAATTATCTAATCCAATCACATTTGAATCAGCCTGACTGAGATCTATAAGATGACCATAGCTTGCTTCATACCAACAATCTCTGTGGGATCGACCCTTTACTCACGTAAGGTTTATTACTTGGACGACCCAATACACTTACTGGTTAGTTGTGCGAAGTTGTGAATTAAATTTTAGACACTATGATATTGAGCACCAATTTATTTGGAGCCATTATCGGGGAATTAATTCCATACAACAATAAAGAGTATGAATCACAATTTCGTCCACCAAGTTTTTGGCGCCGTTGCCGGGGATTGTTCGAGTATGGACAACTGACGGTTCATCTTGTTGCTCAGATTAGGTAATTTTCTTTTTATTTTCTTTTCAAAAAGTTTTCAAAATTTTTCTTTTCTTTTTTGTTCTTCTAATAATGTTTTTTGAAAAAAAAAATAAATAAAAATAAAAGAAAATACAAAAAAAAATTAGAAAATCATAAAAACCAAAAAAAATATTGTGTTTCTTGTTTGAGTCTTGAGTCAACTTTTAAGTTTGGTGTCAATTGCATGTTTTAGAAATTATTATGCATTTTTCGAAAGTTCATGCATTCATGGTGTTCTTCATGATCTTCAAGTTGTTCTTGGTAAGTCTTCTTGTTTGATCTTGATGTTTTCTTGTTTTGTATCTTTTGTTGTTTTTCATATGCATTTTTCGTTTGTTAGAGTCCATGCATTAAAGAATTCTAAGTTTGGTGTCTTGCATGTTTTCTTTGCATCAAAAATTTTTCCAAAATATGTTCTCGATGTTCATCATGATCTTCAAAGTGTTCTTGGTGTTCATCTTGACATTCATTGTGTTCTTGCATGCATTAAGTGTTTTGATCCAAAATTTTCATGTTTTGGGTCAAAATTGTGTTTTTCTCTCTCATAATTAAAAATTCAAAAATAAAAAATATATCTTTTCCTTATTTCTCTCCTAATTTTTGAAAATTTGAGTTGACTTGGTCAAAAATTTTTTTAAAAATAGTTGTTTCTTACAAGTCAAGTCAAATTTTCAATTTTAAAAATCTTATCTTTTTAAAACTTTTTCAAAAACTAAATCTTTTTCATTTTTCTTATTAATTTTCGAAAATTCTTTAAAACATTTTTCAAAATCTTTTTCTTAATTTTATTTCAAAATTTTCGAAATTACACTAACAATTAATGTGATTGATTCAAAAAATTTGAAGTTGTTACTTCCTTGTTAAGAAAGGTCCAATCTTTAAATTCTAGAATCCTATCTTTTTAGTTTCTTGTTAGTTATGTAATTAATTTTAATTTTAAAAATTAAATCATTTTCAACCATATCTTATCTATCTTATCTTCTTATCTTATCTTTTTATCATATCTTTTTCAAAATTTTATCTTTTTCAAAAATTTGATTTCAAAATATCTTATCTAACTTCTTATCTTCTTATCTTTTCAAATTTGATTTTAATATCTTTTTCAACTAACTAATTATCTTTTTGTTTGTTTCTTATCTTTTTCAAAACCACCTAACTACTTTTTCCTCTCTAATTTTCGAAAATACCTCCTTCTTTTTCAAAATTTCTTTTTAATTAATTAATTGTTTTAAATTTTAATTTTAATTCTATCTTATCTTTAACTTTCGAAAATCATTATCTACTTTTTCAAATTTATTTTCGAATTCCCTCTCTCTTCTCTTCTTCTATTTATTTTATTTATTTACTAACACTTCTCTTCATCCTAAAATTCGAACCCCCCCTCTCTCTCTGAGTTCGAATTTTCCTCGTCTCCTTCCTGTCCTTCTTCTTCTTCTACTAATAATAAGGATCCTCTTTGTCCAGATATAGAGGATTTCTCTTTCTTTTCTTTTTCTCTTCTCTTTCATATGAGCAGGAATAAGGAAAAAGGCACTCTTGTTGAAGCTGATCCTGAACCTGAAAGGACTCTGAAGAGGAAACTAAGAGAAGCTAAATTACAACAATCCAGAGGCAACCTTTCTGAAATTTTCGAACAAGAGAAGGAGATGGCAGCCGAACCCAACAACAATAATGCAAGGAGGATGCTTGGTGATTTCACAAAACCAACGTCCAAATTTGATGGAAGAAGCATCTCAATTCCTGCCATTGGAGCAAACAATTTTGAGCTGAAACCTCAATTAGTTACTTTAATGCAACAGAACTGCAAGTTTCATGGACTTCCATCTGAAGATCCTTATCAGTTTTTAACTGAGTTCTTGCAGATTTGTGAGACTGTTAAGACGAATGGAGTAGATCCTGAAGTCTACAGGCTCATGCTTTTCCCTTTTGCTATAAGAGACAGAGCTAGAACATGGTTGGACTCACAACCTAAAGATAGCCTGGACTCCTGGGATAAGCTGGTCACGACCTTCTTGGATAAATTCTTTCCTCCTCAAAAGCTAAGCAAGCTTAGAGTGAATGTTCAGACCTTCAAGCAAAAAGATGGTGAATCCCTCTATGAAGCTTGGGAAAGATACAAGCAGATGACCAAAAGGTGTCCTTCTGACATGTTTTCAGAATGGACCATATTAGACATATTGTATTATGGTCTATCTAAGTTTTCCAAGATGTCATTGGACCATTCTGCAGGTGGATCCATTCACCTAAAGAAAACACCTACAGAAGCTCAAGAACTTATTGACATGGTTGCAAATAATCAATTCATGTACACTTCTGAGAGAAATTCCGTGAATAGTGGGACGCCTCAGAGGAAGGGAGTTCTTGAAATTGATGCTGTGAATGCCATATTGGCTCAGAACAAAGTGTTGACTCAGCAAGTCAACATGATCTCTCAAAGTCTGAATGGATGGCAAAATGCATCCAACAGTACTAAAGAGGCAGCTTCTGAAGAAGCTTATGATCTTGAGAACCCTGCAATGGCAGAGGTAAATTACATGGGTGAGCCTTATGGAAACACCTATAATTCATCATGGAGAAATCATCCAAATTTCTCATGGAAGGATCAACAAAAGCCTTAACAAGGCTTTAATAATGGTGGAAGAAATAGGCTCAGCAATAGCAAGCCTTTTACATCATCTTCTCAGCAACAGACAGAGAATTCTGAACAGAGCCCCTATAACTTAGCAAATATAGTCTCTGATCTGTCTAAAGCCACCTTAAGTTTCATGAGTGAAACAAGGTCCTCCATTAGAAATTTGGAGGCACAAGTGGGCCAGCTGAGTAAGAAAGTCATTGAAACTCCTCCCAGTATTCTCCCAAGCATTACAGAAGAGAATCCAAAAGGAGAGTGCAAGGCCATTGATGTAATCAATATGGCCGAATGCACAAAGGAGGAGAAGGACGAAAATCCTAGTGAGGAAGACCTCCTGGGACATCTTTCAAACAAGAAGGAGTTTCCTATTGAGGACCTAAAGGAATCTGAGGCTCATATAGAGACCATAGAGATTCCACTAAACCTCCTTCTGCCATTCATGAGCTCTGAAGTCTATTCTTCCTCAGAAGAGGATGAAGATGTGACTGGAGAGCAAGTTGCTCAATATCTAGGAGCCATCATGAAGCTGAATGCCAAGTTGTTTGGTAATGAGACTTGGGAAGGTGAACCTCCCTTGCTCATTAGTGAACTAGATACATGGATTCAGAAAACTTTACCTCAAAAGAGACAAGATCCTGGTAAATTCTTAATACCCTGTACTATAGGCACCATGACCTTTAACAAGGTTCTGTGTGACCTGGGGTCAGACATAAATCTTATGCCACTCTCTGTAATGGAGAAACTAGGAATCATTGAGGTACAGCCTGCCTTATTCTCGTTACAATAGGCAGACAAGTCAGTAAGACAAGCTTATGGACTAGTAGAGGACGTGTTAGTAAAGGTTGAAGGCCTTTACATCCCTGCCAATTTCATAATCTTAGACACTAGGAAGGAAGAAGATGAATGCATCATCCTTGGAAGACCCTTCCTAGCCACAGCAGAAGCTGTGATTGATGTTAATAGAGGAGAATTAGTCCTTCAATTGAATGGGGACTACCTTGTGTTTAAAGCTCAAGGACCTTCCTCTGCAACCATGGAGAGGAAGCATGAAAAGCTTCTCTCAGTACAGAGTCAAAAAGAGCCCCCATAGTTAAACTCTAAGTTTGGTGTTGGGAGGCCACAACCAAACTCTAAGTTTGGTGTTAAGAAGCCCCCACATTCAAACTCTAAGTTTGGTGTTGGGAGGCCCTCATCATGCTCTGAACATCTGTGAGGTTCCATGAGAGCCTACTGTCAAGCTAGTGACATTAAAAGAGCGCTTGTTGGGAGGCAACCCAATTTTTATTTATCTAATTTTAATTTTATTTTATTGTTATTTTGTGTCTTAGTAGATTCATGATCATGTGGAGTCACGAAAAAAAATATATTAAAATTAAAAATAGAATCAAAAATAGCAGTAGAAAAATCACATCCTGGAGGAAGAACTTACTGGCATTTAAACGCCAGTAAGGTGCATCTGGCTGGCGTTCAACGCCAGAACAGAGCATGGATCTGGCGCTGAACGCTAGAAACAAGCAACATCCTGGCGTTTAGACGTTAGGAATATGCCTTGAGGAAAGCTGGCGCTGAACGCGAGTAACAAGCATGGAACTGGCGTTCAACGCCAGAAACATGCTGCACATGGGCGTTGAACGCCCAGAACGTGCATCACTTCGGCGTTTAAACGCCAGAATGGTATGCTAAGACATTTTACATGCCTAATTGGTGCAGGGATGTAAATCCTTGACAACTCAGGATCTGTAGACCCCACAGGATCATCTCAGGATCTGTGGACCCCACAGGATTCCCATATAACATATTCCCACCTTACCTCCGAATAATCCTATAACACACTTCCCCAAAAACCCTTCACCAATCACCTCAATCTCCCTTCCCAATTACCCCATTCACCACTCACATCCATCCACTCTTCCCCATAAACCCCACCTACCTTCAAAATTCAAAAATCTTTCCCACACAAACCCACCCTAAATGGCCGAACCTACCCTCCCTCCCCTCCCTATATAAACCCCTCCATTCTACTTCTTTTTCACACAACACAACCCCCTCTTCTATACCTTGGCTGAATACACCTCCCCTCACTCTCCTCCGTATTTTCTTCTTTTTCTTCTTCTCTTCTTTCTTCTCTTGCTCGAGGGCGAGCAATATTTTAAGTTTGGTGTGGTAAAAGCATAAGCTTTTTGTTTTTCCATTACCATCAATGGCACTTAAGACCGGAGAATCCTCTAGAAAAGGAAAAGGGAAGACAAAAGCTTCCACCTTCGAGTCATGGGAGATGGAAAGATTCATCTCTAAAAGCCATCAAGACCACTTCTATGATGTTGTGGCAAAGAAGAAGGTGATCCCTGAGGTCCCTTTCAAGCTCAAGAAAAATGAGTATCCGGAGATCCGACATGAGATCCGAAGAAGAGGTTGGGAAGTTCTAACCAACCCCATTCAACAAGTCAAAATCTTAATGGTTCAAGAGTTCTATGCCAATGCATGGATCACTAGGAACTATGATCAAAGTGTGAACCTGAATCCAAAGAACTATCTTACAATGGTTCGGGGGAAATACTTAGATTTTAGTCCGGAAAATGTGAGGTTGGCATTCAACTTGCCCATGATGCAAGGAGATGAACGCCCCTACACTAGAAGGGTCAACATTGATCAAAGGTTGGACCAAGTCCTTATGGACATATGTATGGAAGGAGCTCAATGGAAAAGAGACTCCAAAGGCAAGCCAGTTTAACTGAGAAGACTGGACCTCAAGCCTGTAGCTAGAGGATGGTTGGAGTTCATCCAACGCTCCATCATCCCTACTAGCAATCGATCCGAAGTTATTGTTGATCGGGCCATCATGGTTCATAGCATCATGATTGGAGAGGAAGTATAAGTTCATGAAGTTATCTCTTTTGAATTCTACAAAATAGCCAAAAAGTCCTCCACCACGGCAAGGCTAGCTTTTCCTCATCTTATTTGCTATCTATGTTACTCAGCTGGAGTTATCATAGAAGGAGACATCCTCATTGAAGAGGATAAGCCCATCACCAAGAAGAGGATGGAGCAAACAAGAGAGACCCTCCACGGATCTCAAGAGATGTATGAGGAGGCTCATCATCAAGAAATCCCTGAGATGCCTCAAGGGATGCACTTTTCTCCCAACAACTATTGGGAACAACTCAACACTTCCCTAGAAGATTTGAGTTACAATGTGGAAAAATTAAGGGTGGAACATCAAGAGCACTCCATCATTCTCCATGAAATTAGAGAAGACCAAAGAGCAATGAGGGAGGAGCAACAAAGGCAAGGAAGGGACATAGAGGAGCTTAAGGACATTGTTGGTCCTTCAAGAAGAAGACGCCACTAAGGTGGATTCATTCCTTGTTCTTATTTTTCTGCTGTTCGGTTTTTATGTTATATGTTCATCTATGTTTTATGTCTCAACTTCATGATCATTAGTAGTTAGTAACTATGTCTTAAAGTTATGAATAATTCCATTAATCCTTCACCTCTCTTAAATGAAAAATGTTTTAATTCAAAAGAACAAGAAGTACATGAGTTTCGAATTTATCCTTGAATTTAGTTTAATTATATTGATGTGGTGACAATACTTTTTGTTTTCTGAATGAATGCTTGAACAGTGCATATTTTTAATCTTGTTGTTTATGAATGTTAAAATTGTTGGCTCTTGAAAGAATGATGAACAAAGAGAAATGTTATTGATAATCTGAAAAATCATAAAATTGATTCTTGAAGCAAGAAAAAGTAGTGAAAAAAGCAAAAGCTTGTGAAAAAAAAAGAAAAGAAAATGGCAAAAAAAAATAGAAAGAAAAAAGAAAAAGCAAGCAGAAAAAGCCAATAGCCCTTAAAACCAAAAGGCAAGGGTAAAAAGGATCCAAGGCTTTGAGCATCAATGGATAGGAGGGCCCAAGGAAATAAAATCCAGGCCTAAGCGGCTAATTCGAGCTGTCCCTAACCATGTGCTTGTGGCATGTAGGTTCAAGTGAAAAGCTTGAGACTGAGTGGTTAAAGTTGTGATCCAAAGCAAAAAGAGTGTGCTTAAGAGCTCTGGACACCTCTAACTGGGGACTTTAGCAAAGCTAAGTCACAATCTGAAAAGGTTCACCCAGTCATGTGTCTGTGGCATTTATGTATCCGGTTGTAATACTGGAAAACAAAGTGCTTAGGGCCACGGCCAAGACTCATAACTAGCTGTGTTCAAGAATCAACATACTTAACTAGGAGAATCAATAACACTATCCGAAATTCTAAGTTCCTAGAGAAGCTAATCATTCTGAACTTCAAAGGAAAAAGTGAGATGCCAAAACTGTTCAGAAGCAAAAAGCTACAAGTCCCGCTCATCTAATTAGAATTAATATTCATTGATATTTTGGGATTTATAGTATATTCTCTTCTTTTTATCCTATTTGATTTTCAGTTACTTGGGGACAAGCAACAATTTAAGTTTGGTGTTGTGATGAGCGGATAATTTATACACTTTTTGGCATTGTTTTTAGGTAGTTTTTAGTATGATCTAGTTACTTTTAGGGATGTTTTCATTAGTTTTTATGCTAAATTCATATTTCTGGACTTTACTATGAGTTTGTGTGTTTTTCTGTAATTTTAGGTATTTTCTGGCTGAAATTGTGGGACCTGAGCAAAACTCTGATAGGAGGCTGACAAAGGACTGCTGATGCTGTTGGAATCTGACCTCCCTGCACTCGAAATGGATTTTCTGGAGCTGCAGAACTCCAAATGGCGCTCTCTTAACGGCGTTGGAAAGTAGACATCCAGAGCTTTCTAGCAATATATAATAGTTTATACTTTGTTCGAGATTTGAGGACGTAAACTGGCGCTCAACGCCAGTTCCATGTTGCTGTCTGGAGTCAAACGCCAGAAACACGTCACGAACCAGAGTTGAACGCCCAAAACACGTTACAACTTGGTGTTTGATGAGCGGATAATTTATATACTTTTTGGCATTGTTTTTAGTATGTTTTTAGTATGATCTAGTTAGTTTTTATTATATTTTTATTAGTTTTTAGTTAAAATTCACCTTTCTGGACTTTACTATGAGTTTGTGTGTTTTTCTGTGATTTCAGGTATTTTCTGACTGAAATTGAGGGATCTGAGCAAAAATCTGATCCAGAGACTAAAAAGGACTGCAGATGCTGTTGGATTCTGACCTCCCTGCACTCGAAGTGGATTTTCTGGAGCTATAGAAGCCCAATTGGCGCGCTCTTAACGGCGTTGGAAAGTAGACATCCTGGGCTTTCCAGCAATATATGATAGTCCATACTTTGCCCAATATTTGATGGCCCAAACCGGCATTCAAAGTCACCTACAGAAATTCCAGCGTTAAACGCCGGAACTGGCACCTAAATGGGAGTTAAACGCCCAAACTGGCATAAAAGCTGGCGTTTAACTCCAAGAGGAGTCTCTACACGAAAATGCTTCATTTGCTCAGCCCAAGCACACACCAAGTGGGCCCGGAAGTGGATTTTTATGTCATTTACTCATCTTTGTACACCTTAGGCTACTAGTTTTCTATAAGTAGGACCTTTTACTATTGTATAGAAAGGAATCGGGGTAGCTATCTCTAAGTTTCATGCTATCTTAGATCATTTGGGAGGCTGGCCTCATGGCCATGCCTAGACCTTGTTCTTATGTATTTTCAACGGTGGAGTTTCTACACACCATAGATTAAGGTGTGGAGCTCTGCTGTACCTCGAGTATTAATGCAATTACTATTGTTCTTCTATTCAATTCCGCTTGTTCTTGTTCCAAGATATCACCTGTTCTTCAACTTGATGAATGTGATGATCCGTGACACTCATCATCATTCTCACTTATGAACAAAGTGACTGACAACCACTCTTGTTCTACAAGCATATCAGGCTTAGTGAATATCTCTTGGATTTCTAATTGCACGATGCATGGTTGATCGCCTGACAACCGAGTGCTTGTCGGACAAACGAGCCAGCCATTCCGTGAGATCAGAGTCTTCATGGTATAGGCAAGAACTGATGGCAGCATTCAAGAGAATCCGGAAGGTCTAACCTTGTCTGTGGTATTCTGAGTAGGATTCAATGACTGAATGACTGTGATGTGCTTCAAACTCCTAGCAGGCGGGGCGTTAGTGACAGACGCAAAAGAATCAATGGATTCTATTCCGGCCTGACCGAGAACCGACAGCTGAATTCCGCGTGCTGTGACAGAGCATATGCAATCGTTTTCACTGAGAGGATGGGAGGTAGCCACTGACAACGGTGAAAACCCTACACGAGCTTGCCATGGAAAGGAGTAGAAGGATTGGATGAGACAGTAGGAAGCAGAGAGACGGAAGGGAAGGCATCTTCATACACTTATCTGAAGCTCTCACCATGATATACATAAGTATCTCATCTTTATCTTTATGCTTTATTCGTTTATCACTATACCCATTTGAGTCTGCCTGACTGAGATTTACAAGGTGACCATAGCTTGCTTCATAGCAACAATCTCCGTGGGATCGACCCTTACTCGCGTAAGGTTTATTACTTGGATGACCCAGTGCACTTGCTGGTTAGTTGTGCGAAGTTGTGTTTATGCCATGGTATGAGCACCAAGTCTTTGGAGCCATTACCGGGGATTACAAAGTTGATTGTGCACCAAGTTTTTGGCGCCGTTGCCGGGGATTGTTCGTGTATGGACAACTGACGGTTCATCTTGTTGCTTAGATTAGGTATTTTTTTTTCTTTCAGAGTTTTTAAAAATGAATTCTAGTGTTTCATGGTGATCTGTTGAAATCTGGCTGGCTGTGAAGCCATGTCTAATCTTATTGGACCGAGGTTTCAACTTATCATCACAAGAGCTTGTTGATCTCTATCAATCTTGCTATTGGAGCAATGATCTGCTAAGGCTTGGCTGGCCATTGGCCATGTCTAGTGTTTTGGACCGAAGCTTTCTTTGAAAGCTTGGCTGGCTGTGAAGCCATGTCTAATTCCTGGACTGGAGTCTTAGACTAGCATTGCAATGATTCCTGGAAATTCAAATTGAGAATTCTGAAACCTTTTATTTTCATATAATTTTCGAAAAAGCACAAAAAAAAAATTCACAAAATAATAAAAACCAAAAATATTTGATGTTTCTTGCTTGAGTCTAGTGTCTCATCTTAAGTTTGGTGTCAATTACATGCATTCATTCATGTGTCTTAAGGATCTTCAAGTAATTCTTGATGATTTCTTACTCTGATCCTTGAATTCTTTCGACTTGAGTATTTATGTGTCTCATATAGTGTCAGTAGTATACAAACTGCTAAGTTTGGTGTCTTGCATGCATTGTTATTTGATTCTTGTTGCATTTTGATTATTAAAAATCCAAAAATAATTTTAATTTGTGTCTTTTCAAGTCAATAATACAAAGAATTGAAGATTCAGAACATACTGCAGAGGAATTATACAGAAAAAGCTGGGCGTTCAAAACGCCCAGTGAAGAAGGACAGACTGGCGTTTAAACGCCAGCCAGGGTACCTGGTTGGGCGTTTAACGCCCAAAAAGGTAGCATTTTGGGCGTTAAACGCTAGAATGGATACCATTCTGGGCGTTTAACGCCAGGATGGTGCTAGGGGGAAGATTTTGTTTTCAAAATCAATTTTTTTTAAGTTTTCAAAGTTTTTCAAAATCAAATCTTTTTCAAATCATATCTTTTCAATCAAATGTTTTCAAAATCAATTTCTTTCCTTTTTCAAAGATACTTACTAACAGTTAATGATTTGATTTAACTTTTCAAGTATGTTGCCTTTTCTGTTGAGAAAGGTTTAATGTTTGAATCATATCTTTTCTTGTTAGGCAAGTCATTAATTTTTAAAAGCATATCTTTTAAAATTGTTTTCAAATCAAATCCTTTTAAAAATTGTTTTCAAATCATATCTTCTCAATCACATCTTTTTCAAAATAAGTTTTTCAATCAAATCTTTTTAATTTCTAATTTCAAAATCTTTTTCAAAAATCACTGATTTCTTTTCCACTTTGAATTTTCGAAAATTATCAATCATTTTTCAAAATGTTTTTGACATCTTTTTAATTAATTTTCGAAAATTCTCTTCCCTCCTTCCCACATCCTTCTATTTATGGAGTACTACTCCTTCTTAATGCACAATTCGAACTCTATCTAGTCAAGTTCGAATTCTTCTACCTCCTTCTTCTATTTTTCTTTTCCTCTGACACCTCAAGGAATCTCTACACTGTGACATAGAGGATTCCACATTTTCTTGTTCTCTTCTCTTTCATATGAGCAGGAGCAGAGACAAAGGTATTCTTGTTGAAGCTGACCCTGAACCTGAAAGGACCTTGAAACGGAAGCTAAGAGAAGCTAAGGCACAACTCTCTGTAGAGGACCTAACCGAATTCTTCAAAGAAGAAGAAGACATGGCAGCCGAAAACAACAACAATGCAACAATGCAAGGAAGGTGTTGGGTGACTTACTGCACCTACTCCCAATTTCTATGGGAGAAGCATCTCTATCCCTGCCATTGGAGCAAACAACTTTGAGCTTAAGCCTCAATTAGTTTCTCTAATGCAACAGAATTGCAAGTTCCATGGACTTCCAATGGAAGATCCTCATCAGTTCTTAGCTGAGTTCTTGCAAATCTGTGACACAGTCAAGACTAATGGGGTTGACCCTGAGGTCTACAGACTGATGCTATTCCCTTTTGCTGTAAGAGACAGAGCTAGAATATGGTTGGATTCTCAACCTAAAGAAAGCCTGGACTCTTGGGAAAAGCTAGTCAAAGCCTTCTTGGCAAAGTTCTTTCCACCTCAAAAATGGAGTAAGCTTAGAGTGGAAGTCCAAACCTTCAGACAGAAGGATGGTGAATCCCTCTATGAAGCTTGGGAAAGATACAAACAATTGATCAGAAAATGTCCCTCAGACATGCTTTCTGAATGGAGCATCATAGGTATTTTCTATGATGGTCTCTCTGAACTATCCAAGATGTCCTTGGATAGCTCTGCTGGAGGATCTCTTCATCTGAAGAAGACGCCTACAGAAGCTCAAGAGCTAATTGAAATGGTTGCAAATAACCAATTCATGTACACTTCTGAAAGGAATCCTGTGAACAATGGGACAAGTCAGAAGAAAGGAGTTCTTGAGATTGACACTCTGAATGCCATATTGGCTCAGAACAAAATATTGACTCAACAAGTCAATCTGATTTCTCAAAGTCTGTCTGGAATGCAAAATGCACCTGGTAGTACTAAGGATGCTTTATCTGAGGAAGAAGCTTATGATCCTGAGAACCCTTCAATGGAAGAGGTGAATTACCTAGGAGAACCCTATAGAAACACCTATAATTCTTCATGGAGAAATCACCCAAATTTCTCATGGAAGAATCAAGAGAGACCTCAACAAGGTTTCAACAACAATAATGGTGGAAGAAACAGGTTTAGCAATGGCAAGCCTTTTCCATCATCTTCTCAGCAACAGACAGAGACTTCTAAGTAGAACCCCTCTGACTTAGCAACCATGGTCTCTGATCTAATCAAAACCACTCAAAGTTTCATGACAGAAACAAGATCTTCCATTAGGAATTTGGAAGCACAAGTGGGACAGCTGAGCAAGAAAGTTACTGAACTCCCTCCTAGTACTCTCCCAAGCAATACAGAAGAAAATCCAAAAGGAGAGTGCAAGGCTCTCAATATGGCCGAATATGGAGAGGAAGGGGAGGAAGTGAACGCCACTGAGGAAGACCTCAATGGGCGTGCACTAGCCTCCAATGAGTTCCCTAATGAGGAACCATGGGAATCTGAGGCTCAAAATGAGACCATAGAGATTCCATTGGACTTACTTCTGCCATTCATGAGCTTTGATGAGTATTCTTCCTCTGAAGAGGATGAGTATGTCACTGAAGAGCAAGTTGCTAAATACCTTGGAGCAATCATGAAGCTAAATGACAAGTTATTTGGAAATGAGACTTGGGAGGATGAACCCCCTTTGCTCACCAAAGAACTGGATGACTTGTCTAGGCAGAAATTACCTCAAAAGAGACAAGATCCTGGGAAGTTTTCAATACCTTGTACCATAGGCACCATGACCTTCAAGAAGGCTCTGTGTGACTTAGGGTCAAGTGTGAACCTCATGCCTCTCTCTGTAATGGAGAAGCTAGGGATCTTTGAGGTACAAGCTGCAAGAATCTCACTAGAGATGGCAGACGACTCAAGAAAACAAGCTCATGGACTTGTAGAGAATGTTTTGGTAAAAGTTGAAGACCATTACATCCCTACTGATTTCATAGTCCTAGAGACTGGGAAGTGCATGGATGAATCCATCATCCTTGGCAGACCCTTCCTAGCCACAGCAAAGGCTGTGATTGATGTTGATGGAGGTGAACTGATCATTCAAGTGAATGAAGAATCCTATGTGTTTAAGGCTCAAGGATATCCCTCTATCATCATGGAGAAGAAGCATGAAGAGCTTCTCTCAAATCAGAGACAAACAGAGCCCCCACAGTCAAACTCTAAGTTTGGTGTTGGGAGGCCACAACCAAACTCTAAGTTTGGTGTTGAACCCCCACATTCAAACTCTAAGTTTGGTGTTGGGAGGTTCCAACATTGCTCTGAGTATCTGTGAGGCTCCATGAGAGCCCTCTGTCAAGCTACTGACATTAAAGAAGCGCTTGTTGGGAGGCAACCCAATGACTATATTTTATCTATTTTCTTTTGTTATTTTATGTTTTTCTTGTAGGTTGATGATCATAAGAAGTCACAAAATCAATTGAAAAAGCAAAAACAGAATGAAAAACAGGAAGAAAAACAGCACACCCTGGAGGAAGAACTCACTGGCGTTTAAACGCCAGTGAAGCTAGCAGTTGGGCGTTTAACGCCCAGTCTGGCACCATTCTGGGCGTTTAACGCCAGAAATGGGCACCAGACTGGCGTTAAACGCCAGAAAAGGGCAAGAACCTGGCGTTAAACGCCAGGAATGGGCACCAGCCCGGCGTTTAACGCCAGAAATGGCTCAAAAGGTGATTTTGAGCAACATTTGGTGCAGGGATGACTTTTCCTTGACACCTAAGGATCTGTGGACCCCACAGGATCCCCACCAACCCCACCACCACTCTCTCTCTTCTTCCCCCATTCACCAATCACCTCATTACCTCTTCCCCAAAACCCATTCACCTATCAAATCCCATCTTTCTCTTCACCACTCACATCCATCCTTCATAAAACCCCACCAACCTCACCCTTCAAATTCAAACTACTTTCCCTCCCACTTCCCCCCTACTTGGCCGAATACATAAGCCATCTCCTTCTTCCTCATTTCTTCTTCTTCTACTCTCTTCTTTCTTCTTATTGCTCGAGGACGAGCAAACCTTTTAAGTTTGGTGTGGTAAAAGCGTTGCTTTTTCGTTTTCCATAACCATTTATGGCATCCAAGGCCGGAGAAACCTCTAGAAAGAGGAAAGGGAAGGCAAAAGCTTCCACCTCCGAGTCATGGGAGATGGATAGATTCATCTCAAGGGTGCATCAAGACCACTTCTATGAAGTTGTGGCCTTGAAGAAAGTGATCCCCGAGGTCCCCTTTTCACTCAAAAAGGGTGAATATCCGGAGATTCGCCATGAGATCCGAAGAAGAGGTTGGGAAGTGCTTACCAACCCCATTCAACAAGTCGGAATCTTGATGGTTCAAGAGTTCTATGCCAATGCATGGATCACCAAGAACCATGATCAAAGTGTGAACCCGGATCCAAAGAATTATCTTACTATGGTTCGGGGGAAATACTTGGATTTTAGTCCGGAAAATGTAAGGTTAGCATTCAACTTGCCCATGATGCAAGGAGATGAACATCCTTACACTAGAAGGGTCAACTTTGATCAAAGGTTGGACCAAGTCCTCACAGTCATATGTGAAGAGGGCGCACAATGGAAGAGAGATTCAAGAGGAAAGCCGGTTCAATTGAGAAGGCATGACCTCAAGCCCATGGCTAGAGGATGGTTGGAGTTTATCCAACGTTCAATCATTCCCACTAGCAACCGGTCCGAAGTTACTCTAGACCGGGCCATCATGATTCATAGCATCATGATTGGAGAAGAAGTGGAAGTTCATGAGGTTATAGCCCAAGAACTCTATAAAGTGGCGGACAAGTCTTCCACCTTGGCAAGGCTAGCCTTTCCCCATCTCATTTGTCACCTCTGTTATTCAGTTGGAGTTGACATAGAAGGAGATACCCCCATTGATGAGGACAAGCCCATTACTAAGAAAAGGATGGAGCAAACAAGAGACCCCTCTCATCATGAGATCCCTGACATACCTCAAGGGATGCACTTTCCTCCACAAGACTATTGGGAGCAAGTAAACGCCTCCCTAGGAGAATTGAGTTCCAACATGGGACAACTAAGGGTGGAGCACCAAGAACACTCCATTCTCCTCCATGAAATTAGAGAAGATCAAAGAATCATGAGAGAGGAGCAACAAAGACAAGGATGAGACATTGAGGAGCTCAAGCACTCCATAAGACCTTCAAGAGGAAGAACAAGCCGCCATCACTAAGGTGGACCCGTTCTTTAATTTCCTTGTTCTTTATTCTTCTCTTTTTCGAATTTTATGCTTATGTTTATCTATGTTTGTGTCTTGTGGTCATTAGTGTCTATGCCTTAAAGTTATGAATGTCCTATGAATCCATCACCTTTCTTAAATAAATAATGTTCTTAATTGAAAAAGAAAAGAATTGCATGAATTTTGAATTTTATAACAGTTTAATTATTTTGATGTGGTGGCAACACTTTTTGTTTTCTGAATGTATGCTTGAACAGTGCATATGTCTTTTGAATTTGTGGTTCATGAATGTTGGCTCTTGAAAGAATGATGAAAAAAGGAGACATGTTACTGAGGATCTGAAAAATCATAAAAATGATTCTTGAAGCAAGAAAAAGCAGTGAATACAAAAAAAAAAAAAAGCAAAAGCAAGCGAAAAAAAAAAAGAGAAAAGGGAGAAAAAGAAAACGAAAAAAAGAAGAAAGAAAGAAATAAAGTTGAGATCCAAGGCAATAAGAGTGTGCTTAAGAACCCTGGACACCTCTAATTGGGGACTTTAGCAAAGCTGAGTCACAATCTAAAAAGGTTCACCCAATTATGTGTCTGTGGCATGTATGTATCCAGTGGTAATACTGGAAGACAGAGTGCTTTGGGCCACGGCCAAGACTCAATAAGTAGCTGTGTTCAAGAATCATCATACTTAACTAGGAGAATCAATAATACTATCTGGATTCTGAGTTCCTAAAGAAGCCAATCATTCTGAATTCCAAAGGATAAAGTGAGATGCCAAAACTATTCAGAAGCAAAAAGCTAAAAGCCCCGCTCATCTAATTAATACTGATCTTCATAGATGTTTTTGGAGTTCATTGCATATTCTCTTCTTTTTATCCTATTTGATCTTCAGTTGCTTGGGGACAAGCAACAATTTAAGTTTGGTGTTGTGATGAGCAGATAATTTATATACTTTTTGGCATTGTTTTTAGTATGTTTTTAGTATGATCTAGTTAGTTTTTATTATATTTTTATTAGTTTTTAGTTAAAATTCACCTTTCTGGACTTTACTATGAGTTTGTGTGTTTTTCTGTGATTTCAGGTATTTTCTGACTGAAATTGAGAGATCTGAGCAAAAATCTGATCCAGAGACTAAAAAGGACTGCAGATGCTGTTGGATTCTGACCTCCCTGCACTCGAAGTGGATTTTCTGGAGCTACAGAAGCCCAATTGGCGCGCTCTCAACGGCGTTGGAAAGTCGACATCCTGGGCTTTCTAGCAATATATGATAGTCCATACTTTGCCCAAGATTTGATGGCCCAAACCGGCGTTCAAAGTCACCTACAGAAATTCCAGCGTTAAACGCCGGAACTGGCACCTAAATGGGAGTTAAACGCCCAAACTGGCATAAAAGCTGGCGTTTAACTCCAAGAGGAGTCTCTACACGAAAATTCTTCATTTGCTCAGCCCAAGCACACACCAAGTGGGCCCGGAAGTGGATTTTTATGTCATTTACTCATCTTTGTACACCTTAGGCTACTAGTTTTCTATAAGTAGGACCTTTTACTATTGTATAGAAAGGAATCGGGGTAGCTATCTCTAAGTTTCATGCTATCTTAGATCATTTGGGAGGCTGGCCTCACGGCCATGCCTAGACCTTGTTCTTATGTATTTTCAACGGTGGAGTTTCTACACACCATAGATTAAGGTGTGGAGCTCTGCTGTACCTCGAGTATTAATGCAATTACTATTGTTCTTCTATTCAATTCCGCTTGTTCTTGTTCCAAGATATCACCTGTTCTTCAACTTGATGAATGTGATGATCCGTGACACTCATCATCATTCTCACTTATGAACAAAGTGACTGACAACCACTCTTGTTCTACAAGCATATCAGGCTTAGTGAATATCTCTTGGATTTCTGATTGCACGATGCATAGTTGATCGCCTGACAACCGAGTGCTCGTCTGACAAACGAGCCAGCCATTCCGTGAGATCAGAGTCTTCGTGGTATAGGCAAGAACTGATGGCAGCATTCAAGAGAATCCGGAAGGTCTAACCTTGTCTGTGGTATTCTGAGTAGGATTCAATGACTGAATGACTGTGACGTGCTTCAAACTCCTAGCAGGCGGGGCGTTAGTGACAGACGCAAAAGAATCAATGAATTCTATTACGGCCTGACCGAGAACCAACAGCTGAATTCCGCGTGCTGTGACAGAGCATATGCAATCGTTTTCACTGAGAGGATGGGAGGTAGCCACTGACAACGGTGAAACCCTACACGAGCTTGCCATGGAAAGGAGTAGGAAGGATTGGATGAAGACAGTAGGAAAGCAGAGAGACGGAAGGGAAGGCATCTTCATACACTTATCTGAAGCTCTCACCAATGATATACATAAGTATCTCTATCTTTATCTTTATGCTTTATTCGTTTATCACTATACCCATTTGAGTCTGCCTGACTGAGATTTACAAGGTGACCATAGCTTGCTTCATAGCAACAATCTCCGTGGGATCGACCCTTACTCGCGTAAGGTTTATTACTTGGACGACCCAGTACACTTGCTGGTTAGTTGTGCGAAGTTGTGTTTATGCCATGGTATTGAGCATCAAGTCTTTGGAGCCATTACCGGGGATTATTTGAATATGGACAAAGTAGTGATCACAATTTCGTGCACCAGTGTTCAACTCCAAGATAAGCCTCAGCTCGTGGATAGATCAAGCTCAGCCCAAACACACACCAAGTGGGCCCCGGAAGTGGATTTATGCATCAATTACTTACTTCTGTAAACCTTAGTAGCTAGTCTAGTATAAATAGGATAATTTACTATTGTATTAGAGTCTTTTGACTGTTAAGTCTTTTGATCATTCGGTCTTGTGACCACATGGGTGCTGGCCATTCGGCCATGCCTGGACATTTCACTTGTGTATTTTCAACGGTGGAGTTTCTACACACCATAGATTAAGGGTGTGGAGCTCTGCTGTACCTCAAGTTTTAATGCAATTACTATTATCTTCTATCCAATTCGATTTATTCCTGTTCTAAGATATTCGTTGCACTTCAACTTGATGAATGTGATGATCCGTGACACTCATCATCATTCTCACCTATGAACCCGCGTGATTGACAACCACTTCCGTTATACCTTAGACCGGGCGCATATCTCTTGGATCCCTTAATCAGAATCTTCGTGGTATAAGCTAGAATTGATGGTGGCATTCATGGGAATCTGGAAAGTCTAACCTTGTCTGTGGTATTCCGAGTAGGATTCCGGGATTGAATGACTGTGATGAGCTTCAAACTCATAAAGGCTGGGCGTTAGTGACAGACGCAAAAGAATCACTGGATTCTATTCCAACCTGATTGAGAACCGACAGATGATTAGCCGTGCTATGACAGAGCATATGGACCTTTTTCACTGAGAGGATAGGATGTAGCCATTGACAACGGTGCTGCCCTATATACAGCTTGCCATGGAAAGGAGTAAGAAGGATTGGACGAAAGCAGTAGGAAAGCAGAGATTCAACAGGGACAACCATCTCCATACGCTTATCTGAAATTCCCACCATTAATTTACATAAGTATTTCTATCCTATTTTATTTATCTTTTAATTATCTAATCCAATCACATTTGAATTAGCCTGACTGAGATCTACAAGATGACCATAGCTTGCTTCATACCAACAATCTCTGTGGGATCGACCCTTACTCACGTAAGGTTTATTACTTGGACGACCCAGTACACTTGCTGGTTAGTTGTGCGAAGTTGTGAATTAAATTTTAGACACTATGATATTGAGCACCAATTTATTTGGAGCCATTATCGGGGAATTAATTCCATACAACAATAAAGAGTACGAATCACAATTTCATCCACCATGTGGTAAATAGGATTCTCATCCATTTCTAGGACAACAAAGTCTATGGGGAGGAAGTAGTTCCCAACCTTCACTAACATATTCTCAACCACTCCTAGTGCCTGTTTTTGAGTTTTGTCTGCCAACTTAATGATTACATCTGTGGGTGTTAGCTCATTGATTTGAAGCTTTTTCATGAGGGATAGAGGCATTAGGTTGATACTTGCTCCCAAGTCACAGAGTCCCTTATCAATTATTGTTTCTCTTATGGCACAGGGAATGTGGAAACTCCCTGGATCCTTCTTCTTTGTGGGTGGCCCTGGTTGAATGAGAGCACTGCAATCCTTGTTCATCTTTATTGTTTGTCCACCCTTCAATGGACTCTTTCTGGCTAGTAGCTCATTTATATACTTGATGTAGGAAGGCATTTGCTGAAGGGCCCTAATGAATGGTATATTTACATCAAGAGATGCAAACATGTCGAGGAACCTTGAATACGTTCTCCCTGCTGCACCACCCTTAAGCCTTTGGGGAAAAGGTGCATATGGGTTCAATACCTCCTTCTTCTTTAGCTCTTCCTTGAGTGTGGGTTGGGGTGCATGGCTTCTTTATTCCTGGTTTTCCTTTTGATTATCCTGGAGATGTTCTACTCCATTCATACTCCTCTCATCACTTGTGGTTATCATCTTACATTCTTCCCACCTTACTTTCTTTATTTCTCCCCTTGGATTCTTCTCTGTGTCGCTGGGAAATCCATCAGTGAGTTTAGGAATTTGTTGAGATGGATACCCTACTTGGGACTCCAATCTCTTGATGTTTTCTCCTTGATTTTCGATATTGGCTCGCACTTCTTCCTTAAACACCTTATTGTCTTGGATTTCTCTGAATAGATCTTCAAGTAGAGCCTCAATCTTTGACAGTCTATCTTCTGTTAGTGATGGTGGGTTGAGATTAGGTGGTTGAGAAGGGTGGTTAGGTGGGTGTTGATAGGATCTCTGTGAGGTGTGTTGGTGAGTTGCATTGTTGTTGGAATTGAGGTTGTGGCATCTCTGGTTTTGACCTTGGTCTTGCTGATTTCTCCACCCAAAGTTGGGGTGATTTCTCCATCCAGAATTGTAAGTTTTGGAGTATGGGTCATGGATTTGTCTAGGTGAGTTTCCAACATAGTTGGCTTGTTCCCAATCACCTTCTTCTCCTATATTCTCTCCTTCTTGAGCTGGTGATGAAGTGATGGCTGCTGCAACTTGGTTTTCCTCCACCTTCTTAGTGAGATCTGCTAGCTGCATGGTGATCATCTTATTTTGAGCTAACAATGCATCCATGTGGTTCAGCTCCATTACTCCTCGAGTGTTACTTCTTTCGGAGGCATAGAAGTAGTCATTCTCAGCTACTGTTTCAATGACATCTATGGCTTCTTCAATGGTTTTCTTCTTGGTTAGAGAGCCCCCTGATGAATGATCTACGGCCTTCTTTGACTCATAGGAAAGACCTTCATAGAAAATGTGAAGTTGAACCTATTCATTGAATATATCTGGTGGGCATCTTCTTATTAAGTCCTTGAACCTCTCCCATGCCTCATAGAGAGTCTCACCATCTTGTAGCCTGAAAGTCTGCACCTAAGCTCTCAGCCTGTTGATTCTTTGAGGAGGGTAAAATCTTGCCAAAAATTTATTCACCACATCTTCCCAATTTGTTAAGCTTTCCTTTGGGAAGGATTCAAGCCATTTGGATGCCTTATCCCTCAGTAAAAAAGGAAACAAAAGCAGCCTATAGACATCCGGGTGGACTCTATTAGACTTCACAGTGTCACAAATTCTCAGGAAGGTGGTTAGATGTTGATTAGGGTCTTCTTGAGCACTTCCTCCAAATGAGCAATTGTTCTGAACAAGGGTGACGAGCTGGGGTTTTAGTTCAAAGTTGTTGGCATGTATGGTGGGTTTCTGGATGCTACTTCCATAGTTTCCTGGATTAGGATTGATGTAGGAACCTAGAACTCTCCTTTCTTGCCCAGCATGATTTGCAGGGCCTTCTCTAGCATGATTGTGAGCTTCTTCTTCATGATTGTTTTCCAAGTTCTCTTTCATGTTGGGTTCAAAGTACTATTCCTCTTCCTCAGCACCAACAACTCCATTCCCTCTTGCTTCCCTCCTTAGTCTCCGGAGGGTCCTTTCAATTTCTGAATCAAAGGAAGTTGAAGCTCCCCTCTTCTCCCTGTCATACAACTAACAAAACACACAGCAAGACATGAAACGAAGAGATTATTCTTGTTAGAGTGATTGTTAGTGTGAGTGATGTAATTTATCAAACAGTTAGTGGGTTAGTGAGCAAAATTGTAATTAACAAAGAAAGAAGGAAAAACAGAGAGGGTAAAGGGAATGAGGAAGAAACTAAACAAACTTAAGGTAATCGACTGAATCAGATAAACAAAAAAATAAAATAAAATGCTCAATCTAGTGAACTTCCCACTTAATCATTGTTGATACAAAATCAATCCCCGACAACGGCGCCAAAAACTTGATGCATGAAAACTTGTCTCTCAACAAATTTCCCTTAGGCAAGTATACCGAATTGTCGTCAAGTAAAAACTCACAATAGAGTGAGGTCGAATCCCACAAGGATTGATTGGTCAAGCAACTTTAGTTGGAAGAATATGCTAGTTGAGCTAAACAGAATTTAATTTGGGAACTTGCAGAAATTTAAATGACGGGAAAGTAAATAGCAGAAATTAAAGTGCCGAATCTTAAATGGGGATTGGGGGTAATGAACATGGAAATGAAAGACAGAAAGTAAAGAGAATGGGTAAGATCAGAAAAGGGGAATTCATTGGGCTCAGGAGATGTTGTATTCTCTGGATCAAATTTATTTTCATCTCTTCCTCAATCAAAGCATCTATTGATCTCCTTGGCAATCTTAAGTGATTGGGTTCCAATTCCTTGGCAACCCAATTTCTCTAAGCTTGAACAATTGTCCAATTCCTTGATTTAATTGCTCATGGGAAGAGATGAAGTATGGTCACTGATTATACCACATGTATTTCTAAATCAAAGTGTTGGGAGGATTACATGTCACTATATCCACCCAGACCAACATGAGAAAGCATTTCTAGCATGATCTCCTCATCCCTTTTCCAAGGCTCAGAGGATATCCAATTATGGAGAGTTTCTTTTCCAAGACAACTAACCAATTAAATTAAGATTGAAAGCTTTCTAGTAAATCAAAAGAGAAAAAAGAAGAAGAGGAATGAAAACTATAATTGATCCATCAAATTACAACAGAGCTCCCTAACCCAATGAAAAGGGTTTAGTTGTTCATAGCTCTAGAAAATAAAAATGGCAGAAAGGAATCCATGCTAAAAGTGCAGAAAAGTAAATATACAGAGGTTAGTTCTCCAAGGTGCGAAAAGCTCTTTTATAGTTCAAAACTACTCCTATATATACTACTTCTCTTGATCTTCTAGTAAATTCTTCAAGTCTTGGATGTGGACCTTAGATCTTGAGTTGAAGCAGTTACAATCTTTAGTGTGCTCAACTTGCAGAGAAGTGTGCATTAGGCATGGGCATTATTGAAGTTAATGTTAAGTGACATTGTAGGTTCGAGAACGTTAGTGGAAATCACCTTTTCCACTAACGTTTCACCCTCATATATCCCACGTTAACTCCAACGTTAGTGGCACTAACGTGACCACTAACATTGCCTTCTAAATCCTTGCTAGCGTTATTGGGACTCACTTTTCCCAATAACGTTGGCTTATACCTCTTTCGCAAGCGTTATTGGGACTCACCTTTCCCATGCTATGTGCCCTTTGTCCCTACGTTAGAGTTCACGTTAGTGTAACTAACATGGCTCTTAACGTGGGTATGCCTCACCTTCGAGAGCGTTAGTGACACTTACCTTTGTTACTAATGCTCCAAGTGACCCTATTCTCCACGTTAGAACTCACGTTAACTAAGTTAACGTGACCACTAACGTAGTAGAGAATGCAACCTTCCAATGTTAGTGACAAAGGTGAGTGTCACTAATGTTGGCTCATCAATTTCAACTCCACGTTAACTTTCACGTTAATGGTCTTAACGTGACCACTAACGTGGGCAATGCTAGATGATCCAACGTTAGTGACAAAGGTGAGTGTCACTAACGTTGGCATTGTTCTTCTCTTCCACGTTAGAGTTCACGTTAACTAAGTTAACATGACTCTGAACATGGCTCATTGCCAAGTCTTGGAACGTTAGTGGTGTTCACGTTTACCACTAACGTTGGAGCTTTCTTTTATCTCCACGTTAACTACCACGTTAACTAAGTTAACGTGGCAATTAACGTGGACTTATGATGGCTTCGCAGGCGTTATTGGTGATCACTTTTCTCATTAACGTTGCAAGCTATTTACCATTCCACGTTAGTGGTCACGTTAACTAGATTAACGTGAGTACTAACGTGGTTCTTCCTTGCTTCCTTTGTCCTGAAATCAAGCAAATAAGGCGCATCAAAGCTCCAGCCAAAGTCATAAGATTATGCATCATCAATTTATCATTCAATTCTAGCAAAATCCTTATGAAATCATGTGAAATTCACAATAGTTGCTTGAATCATGGAGTAAGTGTATTTTCATCCAAAACAAGCCTTACTCACTAAGAAAATGCATGAAACTACCTTAAAACAGTAAAGAAAAGGTCAGTAAAACTGGCCTAGATGCCCTGGCATCAGCTAACTATTCATACCGAAATTTACATAAGCTTTAAATACTAACGTTAAACAGAGAAAATAGAATAAAGTAAATAAGCGCAGAAAAAATAATAAACAGAGCAGAATACAGAGACGAAGAGATAAGAGTAATATGATAAAGAACAGAGGACCTATTGAGAGGTCATTTGTTGCATTAAGACAACCCCAAAGATATCTATGTGTTCATCTGCTGCATTGTGGGAGTCAGATAGATGGTGGTGCAATCACTGAGAACACTTTTCTACAGTACAGACCGATATTTTATTTCTGTAAGGCAGAAGGGTTATTTCCTGTTACAAAAGTACCGTGACCACTTGTTCCATTTCTGTAGTGGCAGAGGGGTTATTTCATGTATACAGAAGGTGTGTCGGCATACATCCCTACAGTGGCAGATGTGTTATTTCCTGTGTGCAGTGGACCCTGCGGTGGCAGAGGGGTTATTTCCTGTACACAAGGGTATAGCCAACTGGAAAGCCATATCCGGCTAGTAATGCTGGGTTACACCGGGAGCGGGTAGAAACCGACAGATGAGCTCATTACCTGCACTAGGACTAGACATGCATCATTCTTGTTTGTGCATTATCCTCTGTTGTATTCCTTTTTATGTGCGTGATCTACTTCTTTATGTTTGTCTGCTTGTATGCTGTATCTGTGTTTTATTTTCTTGTATTCTTTTGTTCGTCTTCTATTTTCTGTTTTCTCTCTTTTTTCTACTTATCTATCTTTAACTTCTGTTTACTATTTCACTATATTATATTATTTGTCTACTAATTGAACTGAACAAATGAATGTAACTAACAACCCCGACCCTACTAAGGACTTCCCAGTTCTTACCCTTTCTCTCCCTTCCTCCCCTTCAGATGGAGACAGGCGTGATATTCTATGAGTTTGAGGACCCCTATGTCTACGAGGATTCGGTACATCACAGTTACTACATTATGGGATTGGAGCCTCGTATTAGACGATATGCGTTACCTAATTGAACTTTTCAACATCCTCTGTCTAGCCCACATTTTGACCCTAATGCTCTATATGACTTTCCCTTATCCTGGTTAAATCTGACGCACCAGGACATCCTTTTCCTGATGATCCCAGACACCCCGTACCAGCTCAACCCTTGAATAAGGTGGAACCTGAGCCTATCATTCCTGATGACCCTGAGTTAGCTGGTGACTACGTACCTGTGATACCACCAGAGTGGGACTTTCCCCCTGAGCCGATCCCTGATTTTCCACAGCTTGATGAGCCGGCACTACCAGATGGTGGAGTAGCCCCTATATACCCGAACGGATCTGTGCTCGCCAATGGTTTTGTACATAGTGACAACAGTACTTTTGGTGGATCTGAGGGTATAGTTTTAGCTGCGGATGATGAGGAGGAGGAGGATCCTGAGATAGAGATAGAGCAAGATGAGGAGATGGACGAGCCTCACGGCGATTCTCCGAATGGCCACGTGTAGATATAATTTAATAGTAGAAGGGGCATTCTTTTGATGACACTCTAGTTTGACATAATCTATTAGTTAGTCTCTCACTTGTGTTAGTACACCTGAGAGCTAGGAGCTATATAGTGGTTAGGCTAGCCTGGGCGCCAGTTTAGCGGCTTTTTGTATGGGCCAGGCCTTGGGAGTGCGTGTATATATTAGCTATGTAGGATGACGTGGATGTAAACTTACTTGATCTTGTGTAAACGCTACATGTTTTGCTATAGTGTACATGATGTATATTATCAGTTGTATTTCTATGTTTCTTTATGCTGCTTTTCTAGTACTCTCAATGTATGCTTGTTTATTTTTTCCCTTCACCGCAATGAATAAAAAAAAAAGTTACTCATAAAATTGGCATCGTTCTAACAAGAAACAGGCTGATATATTAAATGATAGTTAATAATTAGGAAGGATAAGTTAGTAACACATAGCTTCTTGTATGACCATGGCATACTGGGAGTTGGGTCGTTACAATACCAAAAGACAAGGTACCACATCTATGAAGAAGAAAAGGTCAACCACAAGAAATTCAACCCTTGCTGCCCCTTCAAGCAAAGAAAATCAAGCAAATAACAAAAGAAAGCTTGTTGGGAAAAGGCCAAAACAAGGGACATCAACTTCCTCTTTTCTCCCCTTGAGGTCATTCCTCTTAACAAACTGGAAGAAGAGGAAAAAATTTGAGAATAACATGTCAAGCTAATGACATTAAAAGAGCGCTTGTTGGGAGGCAACCCAACCGTAGGTAACATTTCTTTTCTTTGTTTAGTTTTTTTCGAATAAGTTGGCATATGATTGTATTCTTAGTTTGGTGTTGCTATGCAACAAAATTTGTTTACAATCTCTACTGGATACTTGCATCAATTCCAAGTGAAAGTCTCACACTAAGTTTGGTGTGCCACTTACCTTTCGTACAAGTACCATGCACACCATTTATTAATGAATCACATTGTCTTTGTTTTCTTTCTTGTGCCTTTGTTGTATCCTTAATTTTGCTTGCATAAGCACATGCATTACTGACACCTCATCGTGTAAGACACTCATGACCTATAATAAACCCATCACTACTGTTTTATTTGTTGCTTGAGGACAAGCAATCATTCTAAGTTTGGTGTGAGAAGGGAAAGAATAGAAGGAAAGTAACAACAACAATGAAGATAAACTACAAGGAGGTAAAGTTCCTTTTCCTCATATTTGTTTTCCAGTACTTTAAATTGCATGATTGTCTTTTATTCCTTTATATGCATGTGTGGTTGCTCCTTGTAAATAAGCATAGCTTTAATTTTGAATTGTAACATATTGCTGTGACATTATAACTACCATCTTAAACTTTTGTGAGTCAAAGTAATTAAGCAATCATGATCATAAACAAACATGGTAATTAAAGAAGAAGCTAGCATGAGCTATAAGTATTGGGGGGCTAGTATGATTAACTTGTTGCTCAATTGCATTTGAATTTATATAATTGAAGTTTTCATTTAGGATATTTTATGAAATTTTTTAAAATCATCAAAACCATGAAGAAGGAAATGTAACTAAGGTAAGAAAAGAAAAAGGGAAAGAATGAGAAAGCTGAAGGCTCTGAGTACCAATGACAATTCAATTGCCAAGTACTTGTGGTGTTTATGTATCAAGCAAAAAGCTTGAAAACAAAACATTTAGAGTCAAGGCTAGGCTCAAGTGCAAAAGCACTCCCTCAAAGCTTAAGGCCTTGAGCATTGATAAACCACTATTTTATGGTTTATCTTGTGCTCAATTGAGTGGATTTTATCAATCTTTCATACACTTATTCATACTAATTGCATGAGTTTACGTTTTCCTTCCGGATTTTGTGCTATGATTGAAAATATGCTTCTTTGGGCTTTAATTTTGCTATGTTTAATCCTCTCTTATTACCATTCAATGCCGTGATATGTGTGTTAAGTGATTTCAGAGATTACAGGGCAGAAATGGCTCAGAAGATGGAAAGGAAGCATGCAAAACTGGAAGGAATACAAGAAACTAAAGGAATCGCCAAAGCTGTCAGCCTGACCTCTTCGCACTCAAATGATCATAACTTGAGTTACAGAGGCCTAAATGATGCGGTTCTAGTTGCATTATAAAGCTAACATCTGGGGCTTCGCAACGATATATAATTTGCCATAGCTGCCCCGAAGATAGGTGATGCAGACGCGTGGATGACACGCACGCGTTGCATCTGTAAATTTCAATCCACGCAAACGCGTGGACGACGCCTCCGCGTCACTTTGCTGTGACCTGTACGAACCAGCAGTGATTTTTGGACTGTTTTTGACCCAATTTTTGGCCCAAAAAACACAGATTAGAGGCTATAAAGTGTGAGAATGCATCTGATGAGCGGATAATTTGTACGCTTTTTGGTATTGTTTTTAGTAGTTTTAGTTAGTTTTTAGTATACTTTTTATTAGTTTTTAGTTAAAATTCACTTTTCTGGACTTTACTATGAGTTTGTGTGTTTTTCTGTGATTTCAGGTATTTTCTGGCTGAAATTGAGGGAGCTGAGCAAAAATCTGATTCAGAGACTGAAAAGGACTGCAGATGCTGTTGGATTCTGACCTCCCTGCACTCGAAGTGGATTTTCTGGAGCTAGAGAAGCCCAATTGGCGCGCTCTCAACGGCGTTGGAAAGTAGACATTCTGGGCTTTCCAGCAATATATGATAGTCCATACTTTGCCCAAGATTTGATGGCCCAAACCGGCGTTCAAAGTCACCTTCAGAATTCCCAGCGTTAAACGCCGGAACTGGCACCAAAGTGGGAGTTAAACGCCCAAACTGGCACAAAAGCTGGCGTTTAACTCCAAGAAGAGTCTCTACACGAAAATGCTTCATTGCTCAGCCCAAGCACACACCAAGTGGGCCCGGAAGTGGATTTTTATGTCATTCTTAAGCTACTAGTTCTCTATAAATAGGACCTTTTACTATTGTATTTTCATCTTTCAATCTTAGGATCTTTTGATCATGTTTTTATGATTGAACCCTCTTTGGGAGGCTGGCCATTCGGCCATGCCTAGACCTTGTTCTTATGTATTTTCAACGGTGGAGTTTCTACACACCATAGATTAAGGTGTGGAGCTCTGCTGTACCTCGAGTATTAATGCAATTACTATTGTTCTTCTATTCAATTCGCTTGTTCTTGTTCCAAGATATTACTTGTTCTTCAACTTGATGAATGTGATGATCCGTGACACTCATCATCATTCTCACCTATGAACGTGTGACTGACAACCACCTCCGTTCTACCTTAGATTGAGTGAATATCTCTTGGATTCCTAATACACGACGCATGGTTGATCGCCTGACAACCGAGCGCTCGCCTGACAAACGAGCCAGCCATTCCGTGAGATCAGAGTCTTCGTGGTATAGGCAAGAACTGATGGCGGCATTCAAGAGAATCCGGAAGGTCTAACCTTGTCTGTGGTATTCTGAGTAGGATTCAATGATTGAATGACTGTGACGTGCTTCAAACTCCTGAGGGCGGGGCGTTAGTGACAGACGCAAAAGAATCACTGGATTCTATTCCGGCCGGATTGAGAACCGACAGATGGATAGTCGTGCCGTGACAGGGTGCGTTGAACATTTCCACTGAGAGGATGGGAGGTAGCCACTGACAACGGTGAAACCCTTGCATAAGCTTGCCATGGAAAGGAGTAAGAAGGATTGGATGAAGACAGTAGGAAAGCAGAGAGACGGAAGGGACAGAGCATCTCCATTCGCTTATCTGAAGTTCTCACCAATGGAATACATAAGTATCTCTATCTTTATCTTTATGTTTTATTCATCATCTATACCCATTTGAGTCTGCTTGACTAAGATTTACAAGGTGACCATAGCTTGCTTCATACCAACAATCTCTGTGGGATCGACCCTTACTCGCGTAAGGTTTATTACTTGGACGACCCAGTACACTTGCTGGTTAGTTGTGCGAAGTTGTAGTGATCACGATTTCGCCCACCAAGTTTTTGGCGCCGTTGCCGGGGATTGTTTCGTGTATGGACAACTGACGGTTCATCTTGTTGCTTAGATTAGGTATTTTTTTTTTAGAATTCTTAAGAATGAGTTCTAGAGTTTCATGATGATCTGTTGAAGTCTGGCTGGCTGAGAAGCCATGTCTAATCTTATTGGACCGAGGTTTCAACTTATCATCACAAGAGCTTGTTGATTTCTATCAATCTTGCTGTTGGAGCAATGATCTGCTGAGGCTTGGCTGGCCATTGGCCATGTCTAGTGTTTTGGACCGAAGCTTTCTTTGAAAGCTTGGCTGGCTGTGAAGCCATGTCTAATTCCTGGACCGGAGTCTTAGACTAGCATTGCAATGGTTCCTGGAATTCAAATTAAGAATTCTGAAACCTTTATTTTCTATTTTCATATAATTTTCGAAAAAGCACAAAAAATTACAAAACCATAAAAAACCAAAAAAAAGATTTTATGTTTCTTGTTGAGTCTAGTGTCTTATTTTAAGTTTGGTGTCTTTCATGCATTCTTTATTTGATCTTGGTTCTATTTTCAAGTCAATAGTACAGGGAACTGAAGATTCAGAACATGCAGTAGAGGAATTACACAGAAAAAGCTGGGCGTTCAAAACGCCCAGTGAAGAAGGACAGACTGGCGTTTAAACGCCAGCCAGGGTGCCTGGTTGGGCGTTTAACGCCCAAAAAGGTAGTGCATTGGGCGTTAAACGCCAGAATGTGCACCATTCTGGGCGTTTAACGCCAGGATGGCACAAGAGGGAGGATTTTGTTTTCGAATCAATTTTTCAAGTTTTCAAAGTTTTTCAAAATCAAATCTTTTTCAAATCAAATCTTTTCAATCAAATGTTTTCAAAATCAATTCTTTTTCCTTTTTCAAAGATACTTGCTAACAATTAATGATTTGATTGAACAATTCAAGTATGTTGCCTTTTCTGTTGAGAAAGGTTTAATGTTTGAATCATATCTTTTCTTGTTAGGCAAGTCATTAATTTTTAAAATCAAATCTTTTTTTTAAAATTGTTTTCAAATAATATCTTTTCAATCATATCTTTTTAAAACCATAACTTTTCAATCAAATCTTTTTAATCACATCTTTTTCAAAATAGTTTTCAATCATATCTTTTTAATTTCTAATTTCAAAATCTTTTTCAAAAATTACTTGATTTATTTCCCACTCTTGGTTTTCGAAAATCAATTAAAGTTTTTTCAACATATTTTCAAAATCTTTCACTTAATTTTCGAAAATTTCTTCCTCTCTTCTCACATCCTTCTATTTATGGAGTACCACTCCTTCTCAATGCACAATTCGAACTCTATCTGACTAAGTTCGAATGCTTCTACCTCTTCCTTCTAATTTTCTTTTCCTCTGACACCTCAAGGAATCTCTATACTGTGACATAGAGGATTCCATATTTTCTTGTTCTCTTCTCTTTCATATGAGCAGGAACAAAGACAAAGGCATTCTTGTTGAAGCTGACCCTGAACCTGAAAGGACCTTGAAGCGAAAGCTAAGAGAAGCTAAGGCACAACTCTCTGTAGATGACCTAACAGAAATCTTCAAAGAAGAAGAATCCATGGCAGCCGAAAACAACAACAATGCCAACAATGCAAGGAAGGTGCTGGGTGACTTTACTGCACCTACTCCCGACTTCTATGGGAGAAGCATCTCTATCCCTGCCATTGGAGCAAACAACTTTGAGCTTAAGCCTCAATTAGTTTCTCTAATGCAACAGAATTGCAAGTTACATGGACATCCATTGGAAGATCCTCATCAGTTCTTAGCTGAATTCTTGCAAATCTGTGACACTGTCAAGACTAATGGGGTTGACCCTGAGGTCTACAGGCTTATGCTATTCCCTTTTGCTGTAAGAGACAGAGCTAGAATATGGTTGGACTTACAACCTAAAGACAGCCTGAACTCTTGGGAAAAGCTAGTCAATGCCTTCTTGGCAAAGTTCTTTCCACCTCAAAAATTGAGTAAGCTTAGAGTGGAAGTCCAAACCTTCAGACAGAAGGAAGGTGAATCCCTCTATGAAGCTTGGGAAAGATACAAACAATTGATCAGAAAATGTCCTTCTGACATGCTTTCTGAATGGAGCATCATAGGTATTTTCTATGATGGTCTGTCTGAACTATCCAAGATGTCTTTGGATAGCTCTGCTGGAGGATCTCTTCATCTGAAGAAGACGCCTACAGAAGCTCAAGAGCTAATTGAAATGGTTGCAAATAACCAATTCATGTACACTTCTAAAAGGAATCCTGTGAACAATGGGACAAATCAGAAGAAAGGAGTTCTTGAGATTGATACTCTGAATGCCATTCTGGCTCAGAACAAGATATTGACTCAACAAGTCAATTTGATTTCTCAAAGTCTGTCTGGAATGCAAAATGCACCAAGCAGTACTAAGGATGCTTCATCTGAAGAAGAAGCCTATGATCCTGAGAACCCTTCAATGGAAGAGGTGAATTACCTAGGAGAACCCTATGGAAACGCCTATAATTCTTCATGGAGAAATCATCCAAATTTCTCATGGAAGGATCAATAGAGACCTCAACAAGGTTTCAACAACAATAATGGTGGAAGAAACAGGTTTAGCAATGGCAAGCCTTTTCCATCATCTTCTCAGCAACAGACAGAGAACTCTAAGCAGAACCACTCTGACTTAGCAACCAAGGTCTCTGATCTAATCAAAACCACTCAAAGTTTCATGAATGAAACAAGAACCTCCATTAGGAATTTGGAGGCACAAGTGGGACAGCTGAGCAAGAAAGTTACTGAACTCCCTCCTAGTACTCTTCCAAGCAATACAGAAGAAAATCCAAAAGGAGAGTGCAAGGCCATCAACATGGCCGAATTTGGAGAGGAAGGAGAGGCAGTGAACGCCACTGAGGAAGACCTCAATGGACGTCCACTGGCCTCCACTGAGTTCCCCAATGAGGAACCATGGGAATCTGAGGCTCAAAATGAGACCATAGAGATTCCATTGGACTTACTTCTGCCTTTCATGAGCTCTGATGAGTATTCCTCCTCTGAAGAGGATGAGTATGTCACTGAAGAGCAAGTTGCTAAATACCTTGGAGCAATCATGAAGCTGAATGACAAGTTATTTGGAAATGAGACTTGGGAGGATGAACCTCCTTTGCTCACCAAAGAACTGGATGACTTGTCTAGGCAGAAATTACCTCAAAAGAGACAAGACCCTGGGAAGTTTTTAATACCTTGTACCATAGGCACCATGACCTTCAAGAAGGCTCTGTGTGACTTAGGATCAAGTGTAAACCTCATGCCTCTCTCTGTAATGGAGAAGCTAGGGATCTTTGAGGTACAAGCTGCAAGAATCTCATTAGAGATGGCAGACAATTCAAGAAAACAAGCTTATGGACTTGTAGAGGATGTTCTGGTGAAAATTGAAGACCATTACATCCCTACTGATTTCATAGTCCTAGAGACTGGGAAATGCATGGATGAATCTATCATCCTTGGCAGACCCTTTCTAGCCACAGCAAAGGTTGTGATTGATGTTGATGGAGGTGAACTGATCATTCAAGTGAATGAAGAATCCTTTGTGTTTAAGGCTCAAGGATATCCCTCTGTCACCATGGAGAGGAAAAATGAAGAGCTTCTCTCAAAACAGAGTCAAACAGAGCCCCCACAGTCAAACTCTAAGTTTGGTGTTGGGAGGCCACAACCAAACTCTAAGTTTGGTGTTGAACCCCCACATTCAAACTCTAAGTTTGGTGTTGGGAGGTTCCAACATTGCTCTGAGCATTTGTGAGGCTCCATGAGAGCCCTCTGTCAAGCTACTGACATTAAAGAAGCGCTTGTTGGGAGGCAACCCAATGTTATATTTTATCTATTTTCTTTTGTTATTTTATGTTTTCTGTAGGTTGATGATCATGAGAAGTCACAAAAACAATTGAAAAAGCAAAAACAGAATGAAAAACAGGAAGAAAAACAGCACACCCTAGAGGAAGATGTTGCTGGCGTTTAAACGCCAGTAAGGCTAGCAGTTGGGCGTTTAACGCCTAGTCTGGCACCATTCTGGGCGTTTAACGCCAGAAAGGGGCACCAGACTGGCGTTAAACGCCAGAAAAGGGCAATCACTTGGCGTTAAACGCCAGAAATGGGCACCAGCCCGGCGTTTAACGCCAGAATTGGCTAAAAACGCAATTTTGCATGCCATTTGGTGCAGGGATGGCTTTTCCTTGACACCTCAGGATCTGTGGACCCCACAGGATCCCCACCTACACCACCACTCTCTTTCTTCTTCACCCATTCACCAATCACCTCAACACCTCTTCCCCAAAAACCCTTCACCTATCAAATCCCATCTTTCTCTTCACCACTCACATCATCCTTCATAAAACCGCACCTACCTCACCCTTCAAATTCAAACCACTTTCCCTCCCAAACCCACCCATACATGACCGAGCCCTGAGCCCCCCTCTCCTATATAAACCCTTCTTCACTCCTTCATTTTCACACAACCTAAACACCACCTCTCCCCCTCTTTGGCCGAACACATAGCCATTCCCATCTCCTCCATTTTCTTCTTCTTCTACTCTCTTCTTTCTTCTTTTGCTCGAGGACGAGCAAACCTTTTAAGTTTGGTGTGGTAAAAGCATTGCTTTTTGTTTTTCCATAACCATTTATGGCATCCAAGGCCGGAGAAACCTCTAGAAAGAGGAAAGGGAAGGCAAAAGCTTTCACCTCCGAGTCATGGGAGATGGAGAGATTCATCTCAAGGGTGCATCAAGACCACTTCTATGAAGTTGTGGCCATGAAGAAGGTGATCCATGAGGTCCCTTTCAAACTCAAAAAGGGTCAACTTTGATCAAAGGTTGGACCAAGTCCTCACAGACATTTGTGAAGAGGGCGCTCAATGGAAGAGAGATTCAAGAGAAAAGCCAGTTCAACTGAGAAGGCATGACCTCAAGCCCATCACTAAGAAAAGGATGGAGCAAACAAGAGACCCCTCTCATCATGAGATCCCTGAGATGCCTCAAGGGATGCACTTTCCTCTACAAGACTATTGGGAGCAAATTAACACCTCCATAGGAGAATTGAGTTCCAACATGGGACAACTAAGGGTGGAGCACCAAGAACATTCCATCCTCCTCCATGAAATTAGAGAAGATCAAAGAATCATGAGAGAGGAGCAACAAAGACAAGGAAGAGATATTGAGGAGCTCAAGCACTTCATAAGACCTTCAAGAGGAAGAACAAGCCGCCATCACTAAGGTGGACCCGTTCTTTAATCTCCTTGTTCTTTATTTTTCTGTTTTTCGAATTTCTATGCTTATGTTTATTTATGTTTGTGTCTTATGATCATTAGTGTCTATGCCTTAAAGTTATGAATGTCCTATGAATCCATCACCTTTCTTAAATAAACAATGTTCTTAATTGAAAAAGAGAAGAATTGCATGAATTTTGAATTTTATAACAGATTAATTATTTTGATGTGGTGGCAACACTTTTGTTTTCTGAATGTATGCTTAAACAGTGCATATGTCTTTTGAATTTGTGGTTCATGAATGTTGGCTCTTGAAAGAATGATGAAAAAGGAGACATGTTACTGAGGATCTGAAAAATCATAAAAATGATTCTTGAAGCAAGAAAAAGCAGTGAATACAAAAAAAAGAGAAAGAGAAAAACGAAAAAAAAAAGAGAAAAGAAAAAGAAAGAAATAAAGTTGTGATCCAAGGCAAAAAGAGTGTGCTTAAGAACCCTGGACACCTCTAATTGGGGACTCTAGCAAAGCTGAGTCACAATCTGAAAAGGTTCACCCAATTATGTGTCTGTGGCATGTATGTATCCGGTGGTAATACTGGAAGACAGAGTGCTTTGGGCCACGGCCAAGACTCAATAAGTAGCTGTGTTCAAGAATCATCATACTTAACTAAGAGAATCAATAACACTATCTGGACTCTAAGTTCCTAAAGAAGCCAATCATTCTGAATTTCAAAGGATAGAGTGAGATGCCAAAACTGTTCAGAGGCAAAAAAGCTAAAAGCCCCGCTCATCTAATTAATACTGATCTTCATAGATATTTTTGGAATTCATTGCATATGCTCTTCTTTTTATCTTATTTGATTTTCAGTTGCTTGGGGACAAGCAACAATTTAAGTTTGGTGTTGTGATGAGCGGATAATTTGTACGCTTTTTGGCATTGTTTTTAGTATGTTTTTAGTAGTTTTAGTTAGTTTTTAGTATACTTTTTATTAGTTTTTAGTTAAAATTCACTTTTTTGGACTTTACTATGAGTTTGTGTGTTTTTCTGTGATTTCAGGTATTTTCTGGCTGAAATTGAGGGATCTGAGCAAAAATCTGATTCAGAGACTGAAAAGGACTGCAGATGCTGTTGGATTCTGACCTCCCTGCACTTGAAGTAGATTTTCTGGCGCTACAGAAGCGCAATTGGCGCGTTCTCAACGGCGTTGGAAAGTAGACATCCTGGGCTTTCCAGCAATATATAATAGTCCATACTTTGCCCAAGATTTGATGGCCCAAACCGGCGTTCAAAGTCACCTTCAGAATTCCCAGCGTTAAACGCCGGAACTGGCACCAAAGTGGGAGTTAAACGCCCAAACTGGCACAAAAGCTGGCGTTTAACTCCAAGAAGAGTCTCTACACGAAAATGCTTCATTGCTCAGCCCAAGCACACACCAAGTGGGCCCGGAAGTGGATTTTTATGTCATTCTTAAGCTACTAGTTCTCTATAAATAGGACCTTTTACTATTGTATTTTCATCTTTCAATCTTAGGATCTTTTGATCATGTTTTTATGATTGAACCCTCTTTGGGAGGCTGGCCATTCGGCCATGCCTAGACCTTGTTCTTATGTATTTTCAACGGTGGAGTTTCTACACACCATAGATTAAGGTGTGGAGCTCTGCTGTACCTCGAGTATTAATGCAATTACTATTGTTCTTCTATTCAATTCGCTTGTTCTTGTTCCAAGATATTACTTGTTCTTCAACTTGATGAATGTGATGATCCGTGACACTCATCATCATTCTCACCTATGAACGTGTGACTGACAACCACCTCCATTCTGCCTTAGATTGAGTGAATATCTCTTGGATTCCTGATACACGACGCATGGTTGATCGCCTGACAACCGAGCGCTCGCCTGACAAACGAGCCAGCCATTTCGTGAGATCAGAGTCTTCGTGGTATAGGCAAGAACTGATGGCGGCATTCAAGAGAATCCGGAAGGTCTAACCTTGTCTGTGGTATTCTGAGTAGGATTCAATGATTGAATGACTGTGACATGCTTCAAACTCCTGAGGGCGGGGCGTTAGTGACAGACACAAAAGAATCACTGGATTCTATTCCGGCCTGATTGAGAACCGACAGATGAATAGCCGTGCCGTGACAGGGTGCGTTGAACATTTCCACTGAGAGGATGGGAGGTAGGCACTGACAACGGTGAAACCCTTGCATAAGCTTGCCATGGAAAGGAGTAAGAAGGATTGGATGAAGACAGTAGGAAAGCAGAGAGACGGAAGGGATAGAGCATCTCCATTCGCTTATCTGAAGTTCTCACCAATGGAATACATAAGTATCTCTATCTTTATCTTTATGTTTTATTCATCATCTATACCCATTTGAGTCTGCCTGACTAAGATTTACAAGGTGACCATAGCTTGCTTCATACCAACAATCTCTGTAGGATCGACCCTTACTCGCGTAAGGTTTATTACTTGGGCGACCCAGTACACTTGCTGGTTAGTTGTGCGAAGTTGTAGTGATCACGATTTCGCCCACCAGCATCCATTCATGAGAGACAACATACATTCATTCAATACACACAATTTTAGGATTAGATGTAGTTTTTAGAGAGAGAGGTTCTCTCCTCTCTATTAGGTTTTAGGAATTAGGATTTCTCTTAGTTTTAAGATTAGGATTTCATCTTCTTCAATCACAGGTTCAATGTTTCTTTTATTTATTTTCTCAATTTAGTTTATGAACTCTTTATGTTTAGATTGATTTTTTATTTAATATAATTTGAGGTATTTCAGATTTATGATTGCTTTCTTTAATTTATGTTATTGATGCTTTCGCTTTATCCAAATTATTTTTATTCGTGTAGATTTTCTTCCCTTTTTACTTTGGTTAATTAATTGGTAACACTTGAGTTATCAAACTCAGCAGTGGGTCTAGGATGTTGTTTGGCCACTTCAGTGAGAATTCAGACTGCTTGCCACTCGGATGGAACAATATTTCTCAACAAGAAGACGGGTGCAAAAGCAAGATTTGGGACCCCGGAATTCATTCTGACAAGCAAGATTTGAAGGCTTTCTGCGCCTACTTGGGATCCCAGAGGCTACTGGAATTTCAAACATTGGTGGATATTTTTGGATGAATTCAAGCACAAACCACCATAACAGGAAGCCCATCAAATGTCCAACTTAAGGACTTTAACTAAAAGTGCTAGGTGGGAGACAACCCACCATGGTATGATCGTTCCCTTTTCAATTTAGTTTTGTTTGTTTTTTAATTTTATTTTCTTTTATTGAACTTGGAATTATTCATAACATCTGCATCAATATCTGCATACTGCATTCTGCATTTTGCATAAAAAAAGAGGGTGAACGACTGATGAGCGGATAATTTATACGCTTTTTGGCATTGTTTTTAGGTAGTTTTTAGTAAGTTCAAGCTACTTTTAGGGATGTTTTCATTAGTTTTTATGTTAAATTCACATTTCTGGACTTTACTATGTGTTTTTATGTTTTTTTGTGATTTCAGGTAATTTCTGGATGAAATTGAGGGACTTGAGCAAAACTCTGATAGGAGGCTGACAAAGGACTGCTGATGCTGTTGGAATCTGACCTCTCTGCACTCGAAATGGATTTTCTAGAGCTACAGAACTTTAAATGGCACGCTCTCAACGGCGTTGGAAAGTAGACATCCAGAGCTTTCCAGAAATATATAATAGTTCATACTTTATTCATGAATTGACGACGTAAACTGGCGCTCAACGCCAGTTCCATGTTGCTGTCTGGAGTCAAACGCCAGAAACACGTCACAACCCAGAGTTGAACGCCCAAAACATGTTACAACTTGGCGTTCAACTCCACTAAAAGCCTCAGCTCGTGGATAGACCAAGCTCAGCCCAAACATACACCAAGTGGGCCCCGGAAGTGGATTTATGCATCAATTACTTACTTCTGTAAACCCTAGTAGCTAGTTTATTATAAATAGAACTTTTTACTAGTGTATTAGACATCTTGGGACGATTAGTTCTCAGATCATGGGGGCTGGCCATTCGGCCATGCCTGAACCTTTCACTTATGTATTTTCAACGGTGGAGTTTCTACACACCATAGATTAAGGGTGTGGAGCTCTACTGTACCTCAAGTTTCAATGCAATTACTACTATTTTCTATTCAATTCTCTTTATTCCTATTCTAAGATATTCGTTGCACTTCAACTTGATGAATGTGATGATCCGTGACACTCATCATCATTCTCACCTATGAATGCGCGTGATTGACAACCACTTCCGTTCTACCTTAGGCCGGTCGCGTATCTCTTGGATTCCTTAATCAGAATCTTTGTGGTATAAGCTAGAATTGATGGCGGCATTCATGGGAATCCGGAAAATCTAACCTTGTCTGTGGTATTCCGAGTAGGATTCCGGGATTGAATGACTGTGACAAGCTTCAAACTCCTGAAGGCTGGGCGTTAGTGACAGACGCAAAAGAATCAAGGGATTCTACTACAACCTGATTGAGAACCGACAGATGATTAGCCGTGCTGTGACAGAGCATTTGGACCTTTTTCACTGAGAGGATGGGATGTAGCCATTGACAACAGTGATGCCCTACATACAGCTTGCCATGGAAAGGAGTAAGAAGAACTGGATGAATGTAATAAGAAAGTAGAGATCCGGAAGGAACACAGCATCTCCATGCACCTATCTGAAATTCCCACCATTGGATTACATGAGTAAATCTATCTTTATTTTACTTTCTGTTTATTTTTATTAATCAAATTTAATCCAATAATCTCTTAAATTAGTTATTTAACCTAACTGGGATGTACAAGATGACCATAGCTTGCTTCATACTAACAATCTCTGTGGGATCGACCTTACTCACGTAAGGTATTACTTGGACGACCCAGTGCACTTGCTGGTTAGTTGAACGGAGTTGTGTCCACACATAGCAAAGAGCCATAATAATGATTCCATACAATAACAAAGAATACAACATTGATGATCACAATTTCGTCCACCAAGTTTTTGGCGCCGTTGCCGGGGATTGTTCGAGTATGGACAACTGACGGTTCATCTTGTTGCTCAGATTAGGTAATTTTCTTTTCAAAAAGTTTTCAAAAAATTTTCAAATTTTTTTTTCGTTTTTCTAATAATGTTTTTTGAAAAAAATAATAAAAATACAAAAAAAATTCATAAAATCATAAAAATAAAAAATATTCTGTGTTTCTTGTTTGAGTCTTGAGTCAACTTTTAAGTTTGGTGTCAATTGCATGCTTTAAAAATTTTTCTTGCATTTTTCGAAAATTCATGCATTCATGGTGTTCTTCATGATCTTCAAGTTGTTCTTGACATGTTTTGTTGTTTGATCTTGATGTTTTCGTACTTTGTGTTGTTTGTTATTTTTCATATGTATTTTTCGTTTGTTAGAGTCCATGCATTAAAGATTTCTAAGTTTGGTGTCTTACATGTTTTCTTTGCATTAAAAATTTTTCAAAAATATGTTCTTGATGTTCATCATGATCTTCAAAGTGTTCTTGGTGTTCATCTTGACATTCATAATGTTCTTGCATGCATCTTGTGTTTTGATCCAAAATTTTCATGTTTTGGGTCACTTTTGTGTTTTTCTCTCTCATCATAAAAAAATTCAAAAAAAAAATATCTTTTCCTTATTTCTCTCCAAAATTTCGAAAATTTGAGTTGACTTAGTCAAAAAATTTTTAAATTTAGTTATTTCTTGTAAGTCAAGTCAAACTTTCAATTTTAAAAGTCTTATCTTTTCACAATCTTTTTCAAAAATCATATATTTTTCATTTTTTTCTATTTTTTTCGAAAATTTTGAAAATTATTTTCCAAAAATCTTTTTCTTAATTTTATTTCAAATTTTCGAAAATTATGCTAACAATTAATATGATTGATTCAAAAATTTGAAGTTTGTTACTTTCTTGTTAAGAAAGGTTCAATCTTTAAATTCTAGAATCTTATCTTTTAATTTTTTGTTAGTTAAGTAATTAATTTTAATTTAAAAAAAAACTAAATCTATCTTATCCTATCTTTTATATCATATCTTTTTCAAAATTTTATCTTTTTCAAAAATTTGATTTCAAAATATCGTATCTAACTTCTTATCTTCTAATCTTTTCAAATTTGATTTTAATATCTTTTTCAACTAACTATTTGACTTTTTGTTTGTTTCTTATCTTTTTCAAAACCACCTAACTACTTTTCCCTCTCTAATTTTCGAAAATATCTCATCCCTTTTTCAAAAATTCTTTTTAATTAATTAATTGTTTTAAATTTTAATTTTAATTATATCTTATCTTTAATTTTCGAAAATCACTAACTACTTTTTCAAAATTATTTTCGAAATCCTCTATCTCTCCTCTTCTTCTATTTAATTATTTATTTACTAACACTTCTCTTCACCTCTCTTCATCTCCAATCACTGCCTCTATCCTCACCATTGTGATTGGATTCTCCACTTTTATTCCTTTCTTCTTCTACTAACAATAAGGAACCTCTTTACTGTGACATAGAGGATTCCTCTTTCTTTTCTGGTTCTCTTCTTCCCTATATGAGCAGGAACAAGGAAAAAGACATTCTTGTTGAAGCTGATCCTGAACCTGAAAGGACTCTGAAGAGGAAACTAAGAGAAGACAAAAGCTTCCACCTCTGACTCATGGGAGATGGAGAGATTCATCTCAAGGGTCCATAGCTCAGTAGAAGAGCATTTGACTGCACATCAAGAGAGCATGAGAAATTCCCTCTTCAAGAAATCCCTGAGATACCTCAGAGGATACATGTTCCCCCACATAATTATTGGAAGCAACTAAGGATATGAACACCAAAATCACTAAGGATCATGCAACAGAAGCAAGGAAGAGACATAAAGGAGCTCAAAAAGCACATTGGACCTTCAAGAAGGCACCACCCTCACTCAGGTGGACTCATTCCTTGTTCTTATTTTCTCTGCTTTTTCGGTTTTTATGCTTCGTGTCTATCTATGTTTTGTGTCTCTACTTCATGATCATTAGTATGTAGTAACTATGTCTTAAAGCTATGAATAAATTCTATAAATCCTTCACCTTTCTTAAATGAAAAATGTTTTTAATTCAAAAGAACAAGAAGTACATGAATTTCGAATTTATCCTTGAATTTAGTTTAATTATATTGATGTGGTGACAATACTTTTTGTTTTCTGAATGAATGCTTAAACAGTGAATATTTTTTATCTTGTTGTTTATGAATGTTAAAACTATTGGCTCTTGAAAGAATGATGAACAAAGAGAAATGTTATTGATAATCTGAAAAATCATGAAATTGATTCCTGAAGCAAGAAAAAGCAGTGAAAAACAAAAGCTTGCGAAAACAAAATAGAAAGAAAAAGAAAAAGCAAGCAGAAAAAGCCAATAGCCCTTAAAACCAAAAGGCAAGGGTAAAAAGGATCCAAGGCTTTGAACATCAATGGATAGGAGGGCCCAAGGAAATAAAATCCATGCCTAAGCGGCTAAACCAAGCTGTCCCTAACCATGTGCTTGTGTCATGAAGGCCCAAGTGAAAAGCTTGAGACCGAGTGGTTAAAGTCGTGATCCAAAGCAAAAGAGTGTGCTTAAGAGCTCTAGACACCTCTAACTGGGGACTCTAGCAAAGCTGAGTCACAATCTGAAAAGGTTCACCCAGTCATGTGTCTGTGGCATTTATGTATCCGGTGGTAATACTGGAAAACAAAGTGCTTAGGGCCACGACCAAGACTCATAAGTAGCTGTGTTCAAGAATCAACATACTTAACTAGGAGAATCAATAACACCATCCGAAATTCTAAGTTCCTAGAGAAGCCAATCATTCTGAACTTCAAAGGACAAAGTGAGATGCCAAAACTATTCAGAAGCAAAAAGCTACAAGTCCCGCTCATCTAATTAGAATTAATATTCATTGATATTTTAGAATTTATACTATATTCTCTTCTTTTTATCCTATTTGATTTTCAGTTGCTTGGGGACAAGCAACAATTTAATTTTGGTGTTGTGATGAGCGGATAATTTATACGCTTTTTGGCATTGTTTTTAGGTAGTTTTTAGTAAGTTCAAGCTACTTTTAGGGATGTTTTCATTAGTTTTTATGTTAAATTCACATTTCTAGACTTTACTATGTGTTTATGTGTTTTTCTGTGATTTCAGGTAATTTCTGGCTGAAATTGAGGGACTTGAGCAAAACTCTGATAGGAGGCTGACAAAGGACTGCTGATGCTGTTGGAATCTGACCTCCCTGCACTCGAAATGGATTTTCAGGAGCTACAGAACTCTAAATGGCGCGCTCTCAACGGCATTGGAAAGTAGACATCCAGAGCTTTCACTTATGTATTTTCAACGGTGGAGTTTCTACACACCATGAATTAAGGGTGTGGAGCTCTGCTGTACCTCAAGTTTCAATGCAATTACTACTATTTTCTATTCAATTTTCTTTATTCCTATTCTAAGATATTCGTTGCACTTCAACTTGATGAATGTGATGATCCGTGACACTCATCATCATTCTCACCTATGAACGTGCGTGATTGACAACCACTTCCGTTCTACCTTAGGCCGGGCGCGTATCTCTTGGATTCCTTAATCAGAATCTTCGTGGTATAAGCTAGAATTGATGGCGGCATTCATGGGAATCCGAAAAGTCTAACCTTGTCTGTGGTATTCTGAGTAGGATTCCGGGATTGAATGACTGTGATGAGCTTCAAACTCCTGAAGGCTGGGCGTTAGTGACAGACGCAAAAGAATCAAGGGATTCTACTCCAACCTGATTGAGAACCGACAAATGATTAGCCGTGCTGTGACAGAGCATTTGGACCTTTTTCACTGAGAAGATGGGATGTAGCCATTGACAACGGTGATGCCCTACATATAGCTTGCCATGGAAAGGAGTAAGTAGAATTGGATGAATGCAATAAGAAAGTAAAGATCCGGAAGGAACACAGTATCTCCATGCACCTATCTGAAATTCCCACCATTAGATTACATGAGTAACTCTATCTTTATTTTACTTTCTGTTTATTTTTATTAATCAAATTTAATCCTATAATCTCTTAAATTAGTTATTTAACCTAACTGGGATGTACAAGATGACCATAGCTTGCTTCATACCAACAATCTTCGTGGGATCGACCCTTACTCACGTAAGGTATTACTTGGACGACCGAGTGCACTTGCTGGTTAGTTGAACGGAGTTGTGTCCACACATAGCAAAGAGCCATAATAATGATTCCATACAATAACAAAGAATACAACATTGATGATCACAATTTCGTCCACCAATGACGCGCAAGCGTCTACAACGCGCACGTGCCGTTTGCGTAGCGAAACTGAACAGAGAGTTGCGCGAGAGATGCGTGGGAGTGGTGTGTAGTGCACAAGCCACACCATATGTACACGTGCCACACACGTACATGCCCCCTGCAAAAAGTTCAACCCACGCGTAAGCATTACCGACGCGTCCGCGTGGGTGTGTAAATCGGCGTTATTGGGGTTTCGCACAGTACGGGAGTGCAGATGGCTTCGTGCGTTTTGCATGATCCCTAATCGCGCGTGCGCATGATGGACGCTTTTGCGTCCCTGATGCAAATGCATATTTGCATTATTAGTTAGTTAGTTTAGTTAGTTTTAGTTTAAATTCACTCATTTTCTCTAAATAAACAAGTCCTTTTATGAGTTTTGTTTCCATGCATGATGATATCAAGGAACATGTTAATTCTAGCCAAATTCATGCAAATGATTTAAGGAATGCATATATGAATGAGTATGAATGAATCTCATGAAATTTATTGCTTGAATTGGTAAGACTTTGAAGCTATCTCCCTTGTTGATGATAGGTGATGAAACAAGGAAGCATGGAAGCAAGAAGGAGGCAACCAAGGCAAGAAGTTGGCGTTGCCAACTTGGGATTGGCGTTGCCAACTCCACAACACAAGGCAAGCTTGGTCCTGGAGGCAACCAAGGCAAGAAGTTGGCGTTGCCAACTTGAGATTGGGCGTTGCCAACGCCACACACAACCACACCAAGCAAGCTTGGCAACCCTGGAAGCAAAGTTGGCGTTGCCAACTCTAGAACCAAGTTGCCAACGCTCACACACAAGGAACTTGGCCCTGGAAGCAAGGTTGGCGTTGCCAACTCTAGAACCAAGTTGCCAACGCCACACACAAGACACAAGCAAGGAACTTGGCCCTGGAGGAAGCAAAGTTGGCGTTGCCAACTTGAAGCTGGCGCTGCCAACGCCCACACAAGGAACTTGGCCCTGGATTTGGAGCCTCGAGCACGTTGCCAGCCTAGAAATGAGGGGCGTTTTTGAGGACAACGCAGGCTAACAACGCCAAACAATCAAGCTTGGCCCTGGAAGAAAAGGAGCTGGCGTTGCCAACTCAAGAATGGCGTTGCCAACGCCACACAAGAAAGCTTGGCTAGGCACCAAGTTTTGGTGCCAGCCAAGTTGCCAAACGCCCAATGGCGCACCAACCAGGCTGCCAAACGCCCAATGGCGCACCAACCAGGCTGCCAAACGCCCAATGGCGCACCAACCAGGCTGCTAAACGCCCAATGGCGCACCAACCGCGTTCCAAACGCCCAAATGCCGCACCACTCACGTTGCCAACGCTAGATGGGCGTTGCCAACGCCAACTTACCAAAACAAGGCAGCCTGAACATGTCCACTTCAATGGAAGATATCTTGAGCTACAGAGATCCAAATTGAGTACTTCCAGTTGCGTTGGAAAGCTAACATTCAGAGCTTTCCAACCATATATAATAGTCCATGGTGGAGCACAAGATTGAAGCCAAACCAGAGTCATCTTTAGGCCCTAAAAACAAGAACATGAAATGAAATTCAAGGGAGCTAGAGATGATCCTTGGATGTGGGATCGAGCACGTTGCCAACGTGCACAAAGGGGGCGTGTTTTGCAACAACGCCAGCCTCAAGTCCTTGCCTTGGGAGAGTGATGCTCGAGCACGTTGCTAACTTGGGGTTGAGGGTGCGTTATTCACAACAACTTGGCAACAACTTGGCAGCTTGACCTTACCTTCTTTGAGGAGCCATAACTTGAGCTAGGAAAGTCCAATTGAGGTGATTCCAATGGCATTAGAAAATAGACATCAAGAGCTTTCCAATGATGTATAATAGTCCATATTGAAGCTAAAGGTTGACACTCAAATTCTGGGCTACATTTAGCATGAAAGTAAGGCCAAAAAGAGAAAGAGCAAGTTGTTTGCAACAACTTGGGCTAGCAACGCCCAAGTCTCAAACTCACTTCCAGGAAATTGGCATGCACGTTGCCAACGTGCACTAAGGCCTGAGTTATTGCCAACAACGCCCCTCAATGGGCCAGAATTGGTGCCAACTTGCTTTGCTTCCCCTATTCATCACAAAGGCCAACAACTTCTTCAATTGAGCCAAGAATTCAACAAAGAGAAGCCCATATTGCTAAACCAATTGAAGATCTTTGGAAGAGTTTTAGAGTAGTATAAATAGAAGAGATTGATGTACTTGTGGGGGACTTTTTTTGACACTTTTGAATACTGTTTAAGACTTAGCATTTTTATTCACTTTTTAGCACTTGAATTTTGAAGACTCTTTGGGTACTTCCGAGAGAGTTCTCTTTGGTTTTCTATTGGAATTTTTCTTCTTCATTTTCAAGTTTTAAGCACTTCATTCTTCTTCTTCTTCTTCCTTTACACTTAGTTTAATTCTTGTTTATGGCAATTGTTGTTGAATTTGGAGCAATGACTCACTAAACCCCACTTTCATTAGGGGGAGGAGCTCTGTTTGTTGGAATGGATTGATGAACCCATCATTCCTCCTCAATTCTAGTGGTTGATCTAAAGAGGGAACTCTTGCTCTTCATAGATTCAACCACCATCGAGAGAGGGGTTAATCTACATGAATTATGTGGTGAATTTGAGGAATGAGCCACATAATTCAGTTTAGAGTTCATCCTTTCATGATTTCTTTAATCAATATACCTTGGTTAGTATGTGAGATGTAACTCTCCTTGGTTGAGATTATAGAAATTGTGTGGCTGGATAATATATGAGCTTCATCTCTTCTCATGAACAATTAGATCACGAGAGTGGCAATTGGCTATGTTGAGAGAGATTGAATCACCAAGAGATTGGGGTTCAATCACCCACTTGCCATAGATCTATACCCATGATTGAGAGGAATTTGACTAACATCAATTCATGAAAACTAACATCTCTGATCCCTAATGATCTTCTCTACCATCAATTCTTATTTCTTTTGCTTATTAGTTGTTTGAATACCCATCACCCCATCTCCCTTTACATTCTTGCAATTTATTTTTCTTGTCATCTACATTCTGTCTCTTTATTTCTTGCTCTTGCTCTTATGCTCTTTAAATTTCTGCAACCTTTAATTCCTAGCAATTTATCTTTGATGTCATTTAAGTATCTTGCACTTTAAGTTTCCGTCATTTACTTCCATTTTATTTCTATTGTCCTGTTTTTAAATTCCTTGCAATTTACATTCCTGCACTTATGTTCAAAAGTTACATTAATCACAAAATCAAAATCTTATTCGCTTAACTAAATTTACCATTTAACTAAAGTTGCTTTATCTACCAATCCTCGTGGGATCGACCTCACTCTTAGTGAGTTTTACTACTTGATGCGACCCGGTATACTTGCCGGTTGTACGTGAAATCTTAATTTTTACGTATCAAGTTTTTGGCGCCGTTGCCGGGGATTGGTTAGATTGACAATGATTAAGTGAAAGGTGGTTTAGATTAAGCATTTTTATTGTGTTTTTGCTAAGCCCACTAACTGTTTGATACTTGTTTCACTAACTCCAATTTCACCCTCATTCTAGAGTGTTTCACTTGTGATTTTGGTTCTGTTTGTGTATGTCAGGAACAAGTAGACGTGATATTGAGGACGAGAGAACCCGCCGAAGGTTAAGGAGAGCAGAAAGGGGAAAGTTCATAGTTGGTGAAGAAGGGTCAGAGGAATCAGAAGGAGAAGATCAAGCCATGGAGGATGAGATGCACAATCCTCCTGGAGGGGTCAACAACAATGGTGGACGAGCTAGAAGGGTGTTATCCTCGTATACTATCCCTGATCCAAGACATTGTGGGAGCAGCATTGCTACACCAAATGTTCAGGCCAATAACTTTGAGCTAAAACCTCAGCTCATCACTTTGGTACAGAACAATTGCTCTTATGGAGGGGGACCTCTTGAAGACCCAAATCAACATCTCTCTGTTTTTCTGAGGATATGCAATACAGTGAAGACAAATGGAGTGCATCCAGATGTCTACAAGTTGTTGCTATTTCCATTCTCTTTGAGGGATAAAGCCACTCAATGGCTAGAATCATTCCCCAAGGAAAGCCTCAATGATTGGAATGAAGTGATGGGCAAATTTCTAGCAAAGTTCTACCCACCTCAAAAGGTCATCAAGTTGAAGACAGAGGTTCAGACTTTTAGGCAAATGGAAGGGGAGTCATTGTACGAAGCCTGGGAAAGATATAAGGCACTAATGAGAAGATGTCCCCCAGACATGTTTAGTGATTGGGTTAAGCTCCAAAACTTCTATGAAGGCTTAAGCTTAGAAGCAAGGAAGGGACTAGACTACTCATCAGGAGGATCACTCAACATGATGAAAACTGCTGAGGAGGCTCAAAACCTCATTGAGATTGTGGCAAACAATCAATATTATTACTCATCAGAGAGGCAACACAATCCACCCCCAAAGAAAGGTGTAATGGAGCTTGAAGGTGTTGATGCTATCTTGGCACAAAACAAGTTAATGCACCAACAAATCCAACAACAAATGGAGATGATAACAAAGAGAATGGATGGTATGCAACTTGCATCAGTGAACACAACAAATCAACCATCACTTGAATGGAACCAAGGTGAAGGAACCACGGTTGAACAACCACAAGAACAAGTTCAATACATGCAGAATACTTCAAATTCTCAGGAGGAATTCCATGGTGATACATACAACTCATCTTGGAAGAATCATCCCAATTTAAAGTGGGGAGAAAACCATTGGCAAAAGAACAACAACCACAATCACACCCGTAACACAAACAACCAAAATCACCATACCAACAACACTAACCAATATAGAAAAACACAAAACACATATCAACACCCCCATCATAACTCACAAACCCACCAAAATAACTTCTCTGCACCAACATCCAACTCACAAAATTACCACACTAATCCACCCAACAACTTCCAACAACAATCAACCCCCATCATACCTCCAATTGACCATCATGAGGCCAGAATCTCAAGTCTGGAAGCAACCTTGCAAGCACTTGCTCAAACCACTCAAGCTTTAGCTAAGGGACAACAAGAACAAGCGGTCACTATGAAGAACATTGAGAGACAAGTGGGACAACTAGCCAAACAAGCCGAGAAACCAACCCATGTCCTCCCAAGTGACACAATACCCAACCCAAGAGAAGAATGTAAGGCTTTGCAATTAAGGAGTGGCAAGGTAGTTGGTGAAAGTTCAAATAAAGAAGCAACAAAACCCAAAGAGCAAGACACAGTGGAGAGGCAAGATGAAGAAAAGGCTTCAACATCTAACAAAGGCAAGGAGGTTGTCAAGCCACAAGGCAATCCACCAAGTCAAGAAGGCAACCGTGATGGCAAGAAAGTATGAATCCACAAAAGAAAACAAAAATGAAGGAGTGAAAGCTTATGTACCCAAGCTTCCATACCCAACTAGGATACACAGAGGAGCAAAGGACCAACAATTCCCAAGGTTTTTAGAGATCTTCAAGAAACTTGAAATCAACATCCCATTGGCAGAAGCTCTAGAACAGATGCCATTGTATGCAAAGTTTCTTAAGGAGTTGATCACCAAGAAGAGGAGTTGGCAAGAAAAAGAAACCGTGGTTCTCAATCAAGAGTGTAGTGCCATCATTCAACAAGGGTTACCTCCAAAACTCAAAGACCCTGGCAGCTTTCTCATACCTTGCACGATTGGGAGCATGGCTGTTGATAAATCACTTTGTGACCTGGGAGCAAGCATTAACTTAATGCCCCTTACCATGATGAAGAAAATGATGATTGAAGAGCTCAAACCCACAAGGATGTCACTCCAACTTGCTGACAGATCCATCAAAGTGCCAAATGGAGTAGTTGAGAACCTCTTGGTGAAGGTGGGAAACTTCATATTCCCAGCTGATTTTGTGGTCCTAGACATGGATGAAGAGGGAAACAATTCAGTCATTCTTGGTAGACCCTTTTTGGCTACAGCTAGAACAATCATTGATGTGGAAAAGGGAGAGATGATCCTCAGGGTGCATGATGAGCAAATGACCATAAATGTCTTCAAAGCGATGCAACACCCTGTTGAGAAAGAAAATTGCATGAGGATTGATGTAGTAGACTCTTTGGTTGAAGAAGTGCTTGACACAAACCATCAAATGAAACAAGAGGAAGTCCATAACATCAAAGGACAAGAAGAAAACACGTTGGAAGCATCAAAGGAACCAAGTGAAGCTACCAAAGAAAAGGCACCACAACAAGAGTTGAAACCACTACCCCTTCATCTTAAATATGCATTTCTTGGTGAGAAGGATAGCTTCCCAGTGATCATCAATTCCACATTGAATGCAGAAGAAGAAGAAAAGCTCCTTGTGGTTTTGAGGGCTCACAAAGAGGCATTGGGATGGACCATTGATGACTTGAAAGGCATAAGCCCTGCTGTATGCATGCACAAGATACTCTTAGAGGAGGGTTCCAAACCGGTGGTACAACCCCAAAGAAGATTGAATCCTACAATGAAGGAGGTTGTTCAAAAGGAAGTCCTGAAGTTGTGCAAGGCTGGGATCATCTACCCTATATCTGACAGCCCATGGGTCAGTCCAGTGCAAGTAGTACCTAAGAAAGGAGGCATGACTGTCATTGTTAATGAGAAGAATGAGCTTATCCCAACACGAACAGTGACAGGGTGGAGGATGTGCATAGACTATAGGAGGTTGAATGATGCAACAAGAAAAGACCACTTTCCTCTACCTTTCATTGATCAGATGCTTGAAAGGTTGGCTGGCCATGCTTATTATTGTTTTCTTGATGGATATTCTGGGTATAATCAGATAGTGGTTGACCCCATGGATCAAGAGAAGACTTCCTTCACTTGTCCTTTGGAGTCTTTGCATACCGGAGGATGCCATTTGGACTTTGCAATGCCCCAGCTACCTTTCAAAGATGCATGCTTTCAATCTTCTCAGACATGGTAGAAAAATTCATTGAAGTCTTTATGGATGATTTCTCTGTTTTTGGTGATTCATTCAATACTTGCTTGCACCATCTTACCTTAGTCTTGAAAAGATGCCAAGAAACAAACTTAGTTTTGAATTGGGAAAAATGCCATTTCATGGTACCCGAAGGCATTGTTCTTGGTCATAAAATTTCAAGAAAAGGTATAGAGGTTGACAAGGCAAAAGTAGAAATTATAGAAAAACTTCCTTTGCCAACTAGTGTGAAAGCCGTTAGGAGTTTCTTGGGGCATGCTGGATTTTATAGGAGATTTATCAAAGATTTTTCCAAAATAGCAAAGCCACTAAGCAATTTGCTGGTGGTAGAAAATTCTTTTATCTTTGATGATGAATGCAAGCATGCTTTTGAAACTCTAAAGGCTAAGCTCACCACAGCACCAATCATCACACCCCCAACTTGGGGACTACCTTTTGAACTCATGTGTGATGCAAGCAACCTTGCAATCGGTGTTGTGTTGGGGCAGAGGAAGGAAAAGAGGCTTCATGTTATCTACTATGCAAGTAAGGTATTGAATGAAACTCAAAGAAACTACACCACAACAGAGAAAGAGTTACTAGCCGTGGTGTATGCCTTTGATAAGTTTAGACAATATTTGATTGGATCTAAAGTCTTAGTGTATACTGACCATGCTGCCATTAAGTATCTTATGTCAAAACAGGATGCCAAACCAAGGCTAATTAGATGGGTGCTACTCCTACAAGAGTTTGACATTGAGATCAAAGATAGAAAGGGCAGTGAAAATCAAGTTGCTGATCACTTATCAAGGGTGCCACAAGATGAATGCCAAGACAACCTTCCATCAATAAATGAAGAGTTTTCAGATGAACATCTCTTGCACATTCAACATGTCCCATGGTTTGCAGACATGGCCAACTACAAGGCAGGAAGAATCATTCCACAAGAGTACACAAGACAACAAGTGAAGAAGCTGTTGCATGAGGCTAGGTTCTTCTTTTGGGACGAACCATTCTTGTTCAAAAGATGCCCAGACGGAATGATAAGAAGATGTGTGCCAGAAAATGAGATGAAGAACATACTATGGCATTGTCACAACTCTAGTTATGGTGGTCATTTTGGAGCTGAAAGAACTGCTGCTAAGGTCCTTCAAAGTGGTTTCTATTGGCCTTCAATCTTCAAGGATGCTAGGGAGTTTGTGAGCCAATGCAATGAATGTCAAAGAGCAGGGGGTTTGTCAAAGAAAAATGAGATGCCCCAAAAGTTCATTTTGGAAGTGGAACTCTTTGATTTGTGGGGAATAGATTTCATGGGACCTTTTCCTCCATCCTACACGTTCAAATACATCCTGGTAGCAGTAGAGTATGTCTCCAAATGGGTAGAAGCAATAGCCACCACCACATGTGATACCAACGTGGTCTTGCAATTCCTCAAGAAGAACATCTTCACAAGATTTGGAGTACCCAAAGGGCTTATAAGTGATGGGGGAAGCCACTTTTGCAACAAGCAACTCAATTCCTTACTCCACAAGTATGGTGTTACACACAAAGTAGCTACCCCATATCACCCACAAACCAATGAACAAGCTGAACTTGCTAACAGAGAGCTAAAAAGGATCTTGGAGAAAACTGTGGGAACAACAAGAAAGGATTGGGTTAGGAAGCTAGATGATGCACTTTGGGCATATAGGACAGCCTTCAAGACACCCATAGGAAAATCTCCCTTTCAATTGGTGTATGGAAAGGCATGCCACCTCCCTGTAGAGCTTGAACATAAGGCTTTCTGGGCCACCAAACTTCTAAATCTAGATGCTCAAGCAGCAGGAGAGAAGAGGTTGCTACAACTCAATGAGCTTGAGGAGTTCAGATTGGAGGCATATGACAATGCCAAAATATACAAGGAGAGAGCAAAGAGATGGCATGATAAGAGGATCTCTCAAAGAACATTTGAACCAGGCCAAAAGGTGTTATTATTCAATTCAAGATTGAAGATCTTCCCTGGGAAGCTGAGGTCTAGATGGACTGGTCCATACACCATCACCAAAGTATCACCTCATGGCTATGTTGAATTGCTTGATGAAGCCTCAAAACAAACCTTCACAGTCAATGGACATAGGGTGAAGCACTATTTTGGTGGCCCTTGGAGCAAGGAAGAGAGTGTGCAACTCTTAACATGAGCAAAGAAGCTGCAATGTCGAGCTAAGGACAATAAACAAAGCGCTTCATGGGAGGCAACCCATGCACAGGGAGTCTTTTAATTTCATGTTTTAGTAACCAATAATGATCAAGTAGACTAGTACATGGTGTATGCAAGGCACTAAGTTTGGTGTGGCCAATCTTGAAGTAATGGCAAATGTGTGTTCTATAACACTTAGCCACAAACTAAGTTTGGTGTCCATACATACACGAAAATGCTAAGCTATGAAAGTTTTGTCATCTACTTTAGTTATAAAATAAAATAAAATAAAAAAAAAACGTGAAAAAAAAAAGCATTTAATGTAGGTAAATTACTAAGTTTGATGTGGCTATCTTTGGAATTAATTCCATAGAACACTTAGTCACAAACTAAGTTTGGTGTCTTTACTTGCATTATTAATGCTAAAAAATAGATTAGGGAATCTAATTTAGTCAATTTTGTATAGGAACATAATCATAAGTTTTTAGCCATTAATGTCACTTTAAGAATCTCAAGCCTTTGGCATTTTGTTGCAGGAAAGAAAGAAAGAAGTGATGGGGAATCTTGGAAGCATATAATGAAAGAAGGAAAGAAATGATGGGGAATCTTGAAGAAAGATCACGGATACATAAGGAAGGGTAGTCACATGAATTTTAAACTTTGTGCATGGGGAAAAAGAAATCAACATGCATTGTGCACAAGGAAGCATGCCATGACCGAGCCTTAAATGCCTTCCCACCAACTTTCACTTTAAATACTTCAACCATATTCATTCATCATTCATTCTTCTACCCACCAACTTTCACTTCACTAGCCGAACTCATACTCAACCTCCAACCTACTCCATGTTTCATAAATTCTAACCTTGAACCTCATCTTTACCCAACAAAAACTCTTGAAGCATCACATCTCTCACATAACCGAAACACTCAATCTCCTTTACCATCATTTTCTACCTTCTCTAAGTCACCGTGCTTATCCCATATCTCTCTCATTCACAATCATTTTCCTTATGCTTGAGGACAAGCATTCATCTAAGTTTGGTGTTGGGGAGATTCAATCTTGCAAGTGAATCTCAATGGCCTCATCATCAAGGGATAGGAGAGAAGATGAATTTGATCAAAGAAGATTCAAATCCAAACACAATGAGCGAATTTTTAGTTGGATGTCAAGCAAAGATGTTGTTCCAGAGCTACCATTCAAGCTTAAAAAAGATGAATACCCTGAGATACAAAAAATAATCAGAAAAAGGGGATGGGAGCTTCTCTGTGACCAACCTCAAGAAATAAGCATGCTTCTCATCCATGAGTTCTTCACTAATGTGATAAGAGAATATGATGATGAAGAACCATACATGAGCTATGTAAGAGGTGTGGATGTTGATTTTAGCCCGGACACCATCAATAGGGTGCTAAGGGTCAAGCACAAACAGTTCAAACGACCTAGCTATGAAGAAAGGGTTGAAAATGACCCAAGATATGTGGATGTGGTGAGTGACTTGTGCAGAATAGGCACTGATTGGGTATTGGATTCACATGGCCGACCACTCAAACTTCGGAGAGGTGATCTCATACCTCAAGCAAAAGGATGGCATGACATAGTGAGGAGGTCACTGATCTCTACTTCAAATAACTCTGAGGTAACGGTGAATAGAGCTATAATGATCCATTGCATAATGAAAGGAGGGGAAATCAATGTTGGAGACATTATAGCCAAGAACATCATTGAAATAGCTCAAAAGGTCAAACAGGACAGCTGGCTAGGATACCCTAGTACTATTCTGCGCCTATGTGAAGAAGCTGGAGTGCCTCTGGGAGAATTTGAAGAAACTGATTTGGTCTCTATTGGAAAACCTCTTACCAAAGAAAGGTTGGAGTTCATCACCACAACCCAATTGGAAAGGCAACCTTTAGCAAGAAGGAAGAAAAGAAAAGAAGTAAGACAAGAGGAGGAGCCTCAAGAAATGGATGAATCCCACACCTTGAACATGAAGCAACTCCAAGCCGCCTTGGAAGGGATTTCTGGGCAATATTCACAAATTCAAAGAAGCCAAGAGGAATAAGCACAACAACAAAGGGACCTTTGGAAATTGATGGATCAACAAAGAGGGGTTCAAGTTCAATGGATGAACCAACAAAATGAGTACCAAACACACATGATGGAGTTGCAACAAGAACAATATGCCAAGATGCAAGAAGCCATCAACAATTCAGCTATGGAACATGAAAAAGCCATGGAGAAAGTGATACAAGAACAAGCTCAACTAAGGATAGAGCAAGCTCAGCAAAGAGAACTTCTCCATAGGTTGGATGCTAGACATGAAACACTCTACAGAGATTTCAATGAAAACAGAATGTTCAAGGAAGCCAGGCACAAGGACAGACTTGACTATGACATATGCACCCAAGAAAAGCTTAGTTACCTCTGTTCCACACCCCCATTGATCAACCCACAAATCAAATGTTTTAATGAGGCTCGGAAGATATTTGAACAGCAAGAACTAGCAAGGGTGAGATTCAATCAACAGAGGCTACAGGAGACAATGATAAGCTCAGGAATTTGGCAAAGAGAAGAGAGGGATGCAACGACACAACAACAAGGGGAAAGGAGGAGCAAAAAGAAAGAAGATCCAAAGGGAGATTCAACAACAAAGCAACAAGGAGAGCTAAGAAGCAAAAAGAAACAAGATCCAAAGGGCAAAGGAAAGCAAGGAGAATCAAGCAAAGGAAAAGGGACATGAAGACTAAAGGTGGTGAAGTTCCTTTATTTTTTCTTTATGTTTCTTTATGTTTTAAATAAAGAAGATGTATGTCTGAAATATGGTATACCTTCTAGGATGCATTATTTTTTTTTTCTTTTTGAAGCATTATCTTTTATGTTGCCCATTCCATGCATCACCACTCACAGATTTGGAATAGTTGCTTGTCTTTAATATTTTTACTTGTCATTGGAATAAAAGATGTAGTTTGAGCAAGAACAGAGAGAAATCTAGCTTAAAAAGGATCATGTTGTCCCATAAGAAAAGTGCTAGTATATTTATTGTGAAAGAAGCAATGTTCAAGAAATTCAAAAGAATGCTTGCTAATACAAGACTAGTTTGGTTAAGGATCACAAGGGCTTTATCAGTAAAAGCACAAATAACCTTGACAATAAAGAAAATATAATACAAAGAATGAAAGGCTAGGCATCAATGACAAAAGTTGGATATGTGTCTGTGGTGATTGATGTTAAGAGACATACTCGGGCTAGTAAATCCGAGGGGTGCTTCATCACCCGGTAACTTGAGTTAACTAACTCGGGATTATCGATTGAAAACCCACAATCAAGAGTAGCTCTATAACAGAACATTTAGCAACCCAAAGAGGTGCTGGACACCACTATCCAAACAAAATTTCAATGTTATATGCCTGTGACTGAATGTGTTAAGGAAAGAGGCTTGAGTGAGTAAATCTTTAAGAGTGTCTCAACACTTAACAACTTGAACCAACTGGTTTGGGATTGTTGATTGAAAGCTTATGCTAAAGAGCCGCCTTAAGACAAGATTTCGAGCTTAATTGAAAGAAAAAGGGAAAGAAAAAAAAAGAAGGAAAAAGAAATAAGCAGAAAAAATTGGTTCAAGGATCATGTGCTAAGGTGTGAAAGAAGTCTAGTGAAGTTAACCAATTTAGTAGTGAAGCAAGCATTTTAATTGAAAAAGTTGAATAGTTGTGTTCAATTACAATAAATTTATGACCACACAAGTGAGGATAACATGCTCAATGAGAAATTACTCTCTGGGAGAACATTCAAGTCTTACATCTTAAATTCTTGTGACAAAGTCCTTTATATTTTGCTTGAGGACAAGCAATACTTTAAGTTTGGTGTTGTGATGCAAATGCATATTTGCATTATTAGTTAGTTAGTTTAGTTAGTTTTAGTTTAAATTCACTCATTTTCTCTAAATAAACAAGTCCTTTTATGAGTTTTGTTTCCATGCATGATGATATCAAGGAACATGTTAATTCTAGCCAAATTCATGCAAATGATTTAAGGAATGCATATATGAATGAGTATGAATGAATCTCATGAAATTTATTGCTTGAATTGGTAAGACTTTGAAGCTATCTCCCTTGTTGATGATAGGTGATGAAACAAGGAAGCATGGAAGCAAGAAGGAGGCAACCAAGGCAAGAAGTTGGCGTTGCCAACTTGGGATTGGCGTTGCCAACTCCACAACACAAGGCAAGCTTGGTCCTGGAGGCAACCAAGGCAAGGAGTTGGCGTTGCCAACTTGGGATTGGCATTGCCAACTCCACAACACAAGGCAAGCTTGGTCCTGGAGGCAACCAAGGCAAGAAGTTGGCGTTGCCAACTTGAGATTGGGCGTTGCCAACGCCACACACAACCACACCAAGCAAGCTTGGCAACCCTGGAAGCAAAGTTGGCATTGCCAACTCTTGAACCAAGTTGCCAACGCTCACACACAAGGAACTTGGCCCTGGAAGCAAGGTTGGCGTTGCCAACTCTAGAACCAAGTTGCCAACGCCACACACAAGACACAAGCAAGGAACTTGGCCCTGGAGGAAGCAAAGTTGGCGTTGCCAACTTGAAGCTGGCGCTGCCAACGCCCACACAAGGAACTTGGCCCTGGATTTGGAGCCTCGAGCACGTTGCCAGCCTAGAAATGAGGGGCGTTTTTGAGGACAACGCAGGCTAACAACGCCAAACAATCAAGCTTGGCCCTGGAAGAAAAGGAGCTGGCGTTGCCAACTCAAGAATGGCGTTGCCAACGCCACACAAGAAAGCTTGGCTAGGCACCAAGTTTTGGTGCCAGCCAAGTTGCCAAACGCCCAATGGCGCACCAACCAGGCTGCCAAACGCCCAATGGCGCACCAACCAGGCTGCCAAACGCCCAATGGCGCACCAACCAGGCTGCTAAACGCCCAATGGCGCACCAACCGCGTTCCAAACGCCCAAATGCCGCACCACTCACGTTGCCAACGCTAGATGGGCGTTGCCAACGCCAACTTACCAAAACAAGGCAGCCTGAACATGTCCACTTCAATGGAAGATATCTTGAGCTACAGAGATCCAAATTGAGTACTTCCAGTTGCGTTGGAAAGCTAACATTCAGAGCTTTCCAACCATATATAATAGTCCATGGTGGAGCACAAGATTGAAGCCAAACCAGAGTCATCTTTAGGCCCTAAAAACAAGAACATGAAATGAAATTCAAGGGAGCTAGAGATGATCCTTGGATGTGGGATCGAGCACGTTGCCAACGTGCACAAAGGGGGCGTGTTTTGCAACAACGCCAGCCTCAAGTCCTTGCCTTGGGAGAGTGATGCTCGAGCACGTTGCTAACTTGGGGTTGAGGGTGCGTTATTCACAACAACTTGGCAACAACTTGGCAGCTTGACCTTACCTTCTTTGAGGAGCCATAACTTGAGCTAGGAAAGTCCAATTGAGGTGATTCCAATGGCATTAGAAAATAGACATCAAGAGCTTTCCAATGATGTATAATAGTCCATATTGAAGCTGAAGGTTGACACTCAAATTCTGGGCTACATTTAGCATGAAAGTAAGGCCAAAAAGAGAAAGAGCAAGTTGTTTGCAACAACTTGGGCTAGCAACGCCCAAGTCTCAAACTCACTTCCAGGAAATTGGCATGCACGTTGCCAACGTGCACTAAGGCCTGAGTTATTGCCAACAACGCCCCTCAATGGGCCAGAATTGGTGCCAACTTGCTTTGCTTCCCCTATTCATCACAAAGGCCAACAACTTCTTCAATTGAGCCAAGAATTCAACAAAGAGAAGCCCATATTGCTAAACCAATTGAAGATCTTTGGAAGAGTTTTAGAGTAGTATAAATAGAAGAGATTGATGTACTTGTGGGGGACTTTTTTTTGACACTTTTGAATACTGTTTAAGACTTAGCATTTTTATTCACTTTTTAGCACTTGAATTTGAAGACTCTTTTGGGTACTTCCGAGAGAGTTCTCTTTGGTTTTCTATTGGAATTTTTCTTCTTCATTTTCAAGTTTTAAGCACTTCATTCTTCTTCTTCTTCCTTTACACTTAGTTTAATTCTTGTTTATGGCAATTGTTGTTGAATTTGGAGCAATGACTCACTAAACCCCACTTTCATTAGGGGGAGGAGCTCTGTTTGTTGGAATGGATTGATGAACCCATCATTCCTCCTCAATTCTAGTGGTTGATCTAAAGAGGGAACTCTTGCTCTTCATAGATTCAACCACCATCGAGAGAGGGGTTAATCTACATGAATTATGTGGTGAATTTGAGGAATGAGCCACATAATTCAGTTTAGAGTTCATCCTTTCATGATTTCTTTAATCAATATACCTTGGTTAGTATGTGAGATGTAACTCTCCTTGGTTGAGATTATAGAAATTGTGTGGCTGGATAATATATGAGCTTCATCTCTTCTCATGAACAATTAGATCACGAGAGTGGCAATTGGCTATGTTGAGAGAGATTGAATCACCAAGAGATTGGGGTTCAATCACCCACTTGCCATAGATCTATACCCATGATTGAGAGGAATTTGACTAACATCAATTCATGAAAACTAACATCTCTGATCCCTAATGATCTTCTCTACCATCAATTCTTATTTCTTTTGCTTATTAGTTGTTTGAATACCCATCACCCCATCTCCCTTTACATTCTTGCAATTTATTTTTCTTGTCATCTACATTCTGTCTCTTTATTTCTTGCTCTTGCTCTTATGCTCTTTAAATTTCTGCAACCTTTAATTCCTAGCAATTTATCTTTGATGTCATTTAAGTATCTTGCACTTTAAGTTTCCGTCATTTACTTCCATTTTATTTCTATTGTCCTGTTTTTAAATTCCTTGCAATTTACATTCCTGCACTTATGTTCAAAAGTTACATTAATCACAAAATCAAAATCTTATTCGCTTAACTAAATTTACCATTTAACTAAAGTTGCTTTATCTACCAATCCTCGTGGGATCGACCTCACTCTTAGTGAGTTTTACTACTTGATGCGACCCGGTATACTTGCCGGTTGTACGTGAAATCTTAATTTTTACGTATCAGTCCCTCCCCTATACGCTCCCTCATGCGTCTGCGTGCGTGACGCGTTCGCGCCGTTAGCACCGTGCACCTTGCACGCAGCGCGCCACCTAATCAGTTTTCTTTTCTTCTCTTTTCAAATCCTATTTCTTTCTTCTATTCCTCCCTCTTCTCTTCTTCATTCTTCTTCTACCTTTTGCACTTTTCTCTCCTCCCTTCTCATCCCTATTCTCTTTTAATTCCATTCTATTTCATTTGCATACTTTCATTCATTGCATTATTTTCATTGGAGTTAGAAATTTATTTGGGTCATTATTTTCAATATTTTACTTGTGGATTATTAACGGAATTGTTTGACAATTATATATTACTCTTTAAAGGCTTGCTTGCATGTTCAATTTACTACTTTCAACAACTTATTTCCCATGCATGCTATGTGTTTGTGAAAATGCCCGTATGGCATTGTGCACCATTTTTAGATTTCTTTTATTCTACTACTATAAATGCTTGCTTTTCACAAAATCCTTTTTATATTTTTTAATTAAATATAATTGTTATTGCAAACATATTGTTAGTTTGAAAGACTTGGTAATCTAACTTGGACATTGAATGCTTGATCTATGCTACTCATGCCTTTGCCGGCATGCCAATAAATACATTGCAGTTGACTGTCATCACATGCACTTACTATATTCCCATTGATGACTTTTCACATGTAGTCATGACCATGTGTTAATGTCATTCTTCTTTACTGTGCATTGATTACCACCTTTCTCGCTCTCTTCCTTGTTCCAACCCTTGAAGTTTTAACGCCCTTACACTTTCCCTTTCAGGATGGCCACCAAGAAAGGTAAAGAGAAAGCTACTCCCAAACCACCGGCAAGGAAAGGAACAAAAAGAGCACTAGCTGCAGAGCCACCTATCCACCTGTACATCTTAGCATGCACCGAGGATGGTGCAATCTTTAAGTGTGGGGAGGTCGATACCGATCTCCGTGGGTTAGTTACTTCTTTTTTTTTTCAACACCAATGTTAATTTTTTAATTGTTGCATTTGCATGTTTGTTTGATTTTATGCATTTAGTTACTACTTGGTTGAAGTAATATTTTCTTTTTCAAAAATTTTTTATAGTATTTCATTAATTTAAATTGAAAAATTTTTTTGTTAAATTTGTTTGAAGTTGTTTTTGGAACATAGTTTAAAAAGCTAAGAACATACAACCCGTGAGATTTTGAGCTTAATTACATGGTTACACTATTTAAACCATGAATTTTATTCTTGTGTGTTTCCTTCTCTATGATTGTAATCTTTACTTTGTTTCAGTCTATATGTCCAATATAGAATGTAGATACATACCTGCATATGATTGAGGCCATTATTTGAATTTTTGCTCACTTGTCCCAAATAAGCCTACCTTTTACATCACCCTAGTTAGCCCCCTTGAGCCTTTTAATCCCCTTCTGTTCTATAACCACATTACTAGTCTTAAGCAGAAAAACAAATTAAAAATCCCAAGTTGAATCCTTAGTTAGCTTAAGATAGAAATTGTGTATCAACTAAGTGTAGGGAAATTTATGCGAACATGGGATGATAGGAAAAAGGTATTAAAGTGAATAAATTATTTGAAATTTGGGAGCATGCTCATGTGAAATCAAAATAATTAAAACACCATGTACATTGATATATTATTCTTATATTAAAAAAAAAAGAGAAAAAATTATTAAGTAATTAAATAAGGGGACAAAAATTACCCTAATGCAAAAATTAAAGAATCAAAGCACATGGGATAAAATCAAAAATAAAATTGGTGCATGAGTATATAACACACAAGTGGGAAAATTGGGCAGCTAGGCAAGATTTCTAGATTATATAGAGTATGTATATGTTAGGTGACATCTTAGACTAATCAAGGGTTCAATTATTAGCTTACTTAGCCTTATATATATACCCTTACCCTTACCTTAGCCCCATTACAACCTTGAAAAAGACCTCATGATGTTTGTATGTATACATTAAATATTTGTTGATTGGTTAGATGAAGAACGAAGTTTAGAAAGCATGATTAGAGAAGAATAGAGTGATTACCCTATACACTTGAGAGTTAGAGTGATATACACTACAAGTAATGGTTCAATGCTTGATTCTATGTTCCCTACTTTCATGAGCTATCTTCTTACAAGTTTACTTGTCTTTTATTGTGTAATTTGAATTAGTGGAATTTGAATTATTTTGGTCTTAGAGAACTTATTTACTTTTAACCAAGTAGGTAGAAACATCTTTGCATGTAGTTGCATTTGTAACAACCCTGATTTTCGAGTATGCGAGATATTTTATGAAGGCACGGATTTTGCCAGAAGATCAGTAAAGGGAACACCTCTTCTATATCAACAAGTATCTCAATCCTCATTGTCATTATGTCATCCTTAAGCTAGAACCTTTTTCGAGGCAAGCTCGATAACGCGGTCACGAAGAACCTAGTTTTTGAACCGTATCGGTTGGCAGTTTTGATTCTGATTTTCGTAAATAGTCTCAGTTTGACGAACTGGACTCGATTCATGAGAGAAGAAAGATAATAGTATAATATATCATTATATTAGTATTAGAAGTTGCTTGAAAGATATTATAAGGTTACCTGGTCTGTTTTAGTTAAAAACAGAAAATCGGTTTAACCGGGTTTACGGTTTACTGGTGCAGCTTAGCACCAGCACTCTCTGATGACTTTAGCAATGCTAAGGCCTCATCATACATGTTTTATTCTCATATTAAATATGTTACTAGTGTCATTTATGCTAGTAGCTCAGAAAATAATTTTAGAGATATTTTTACAAGTGTTCCGATACATCTAGTTTAGTAGTTGTACACCAGAGATATTTTAATATTATTTTAATCCACCTCCAAGCCAACCAATCACAACTCACCCTACACCCCAAAACCCCCAAGGCTGCCTCATTTGCTCATTGTGGCCGAAAATCACCAAGAGAAAAAGGAGAGAAAGTTCTTGGTTCATAAATCTTCAAAGCTTGATTTCTTCTGAACTAAAACTCAAACCAAAACTCCGATTTCACCAAAATGATCCTCTCTTCTTTCTCTACATAACCATATAACATATCAAGGCTGGAAATAAGGTGAGATGGCTGTCTCCCTCCCTCTTCAATTCGGTTTCAAGGAAAACCATGCAAAACATGTGTTTTCTTGATGTTTTTCCTTAGGAATCATGCTTAACTTGACTTGAGAGCCAAGAAACGTTAATTTCCAGCAAGTCTAAGGTGAGATATCTCTTCCTAACATACTGAGTGAGATTTGGTCAGTTGAGAGTTTTGGATTTAAAGTTGTTCTTGATGTGATTTAGGAGGAAAAAGTGCTTAAGGACCACCTGAAAGTTTAACCGAATTAGGAGCAGCAAAACCAGGTAGGGTTGACGAATTTAATCCTGATTGATTGTGTTTGAGTGTGTGATTATGATATGGTTTGGCTGTGCTTGAAATTGATTGTTTGTATGAGTAATTCTTGTTGAAATTTTGGTGAAAAATTGATGAAATTTGATGAAATTCAAGCTATGAATGTGTGTTCTTATGGCTGCTGGAAAACGAAACCCTAGAGCTTAAATTGGGGTTCAATTTGTGTTGAAATCATGTAGAAAAGATGGGGTTTTAGTGGCTGCAATTTTATTTTGAATTATGGTAAAAATCGGTTGCTGAAAAGACTGAAAAACGGGTAAAAACAGAGAAAGAATTTGAAGAATATATGAAGAACACCTTTTAGATCTTAGAAAGGGCAAGGAAGTAATTATTTTGGTGTTTAAGGGGTTATTTGGTAATTTCTGAAAGTTAGGGTGGTTAAAGTAGAAATATTAAAAGTTACCGGGGTAAAAAGTGAATTTTAAAGGTTAAAGGTTAAAGTAAAGTTAATTTTCGAAAATTAATGATAAAATAATAAATAATAATAAAATATTAAATAATAATATTTAATTAAAAATAATATTTTAATAAAAATAATAAAATAATGCGAAAAAGGCAGTTTTCTGTAAAAGATTTAGAAAGACAACTTTAAGTGCAGAATCTCATAATTACCTTCATAAAACACTTACGGAGTAGTAATAACATGTTAGTGAGGAAAAGATAAATAAAAGATAAAAAGTTAAAGAAAAGATAAAAACCAAAGAAAAAGTCTGTAAAATTCTAACGACAGAAAAACAGACAGAGACTAGTGAACGAACTAGGGCAACTTAGTTAGTACTTGAGTTGCGACTAGTGTTAGGTATAATATGAAAAGTTAAACTGTTTCAGTATAGACTTAATGAACCTATACTTGGGGCAGAATAACTATTCATACCGAAATTTACATAAGCTTTAAATACATACGTTAAGCAGAGAAATCAGAGTAAAGTAAAGAGATAAAGAGAAAAAGAGTGATATGGATACAGAAGAAAGAGTAATCAGAGAAAAGTAAAGAGATACAGAGAACAGAGTAACTAGAACAGAATAAAGAGAAACAAAGAGAAAAGAGTAATGTGATAAAGAGAAATGGTTTGAGCCAAGATATTGTAAAAGTGAAAGATGTAAAGTTTGTATAGTATGATTGAACAGAGAAAGAAAGAGATATTGCATAAGAATGTGAACGTGATGACGAATAATGAGAATGATAATGAATGATGATAATAAGAATGATTATGTAAGAATCTGCTGCAGAGAGGCAGTCAGATAGATGGTGGTACGACCACTAAGAACGCTTTCCTGGGATACCTTGCTATAATGCTTTGCTGTAAGACAGAGGTTGCTTACAGAGGTATCAAGATGAATGTGCTCCTGTAAGACAGAGGTTGCTTACAGTGAGTGTGTTGTTGCTCCTGTAAGACAGAGGTTGCTTACAGTGAGTATGTTGTTGCTCCTGTAAGACAGAGGTTGCTTACAGTGAGTCTGTTGGGCATATATCGGCTAATAAGTTTCGCCCTGCAAGACAAAGGTTGCTTGCAGTGGATACCCTGCAAGACAAAGGTTGCTTGCAGTGGATATTGCCAACAGGAAAGCCTTATCCAGACAGAGGTTGCTGGGTAACGTCGGGAGCGGGTATGTTACCGACAGATGAGCTCATTACCTGCGCTAGGGCTAGACATGCATCATACCTGGTTGCGCATTTCCTTTGTTATGATTGTGGTATAAATGTATGCTTTCCTTGTTTGTATTCTATTCTCTGTGTTTGTGATGTATTTTCTTGTATTCTTCTGTTTGTGTTCTGTTTTCTATTTTCTCTATTTCCTCTATTTATCTTCATCTTCTATTTACTGCTTTTTGTATTTTGCTATTCGTTTGAAAAACAACACGAAATTAATGAACTTAACTAATAACCCCGGCCCTACTAAGAACTCCCCAGTTCTTACCCCTTCTCTCTCCCTTCCCCTTCAGATGGAAGTAAGAGTACCTTATCGTAGTTCGCTGATGACCGTTCGCAAGAAGAGGATTCTGCTCTAGATAGCTTTCTGAGTCTAGGGTGAATATCGTTCTCTGTTTATATGTATACTGTGAAACCAGCCAACATCTACACCCGTTCGTATGCGAACTTTAACCTAAATCCTGTGTACGAGATTCCTATTGTGTGGCTACTTCATGAGGTACCAGAGAGATGTCCTGTGGAAAAGTCTGATCGTGCAGAGGAGTAGCAGATGATGTTCTATCTTTTGATGACATTCCACCTGACTTGAGTTGTGAAGACTTAGAACGTACTTTCCCTCGCTTTAGTAGTTTAGAGGGATAGGTGAGTATAGAGTCTAGGCTAGCTAGGCGCCAGCTTAGGGACTTCTTGAACAGGTCAGGGCCTAGGATGTTGTATGTATATATGTATATAGTTATTATTAGCTATATCTAGGGGTGTTTTAACTAACAGTCTATGTTCTAATAAGGCTGAATCACCGAATGTTGTCAACTACTTGTGATATGTTTATGTGTGGTTGTTTGTAAATGTTTTATATATTATTAGTTGTGAATTGATTATGAATGATACCGTTTGTTAATCCAAATGTTTTCAAAAAAAAAGTACCTCGTAAAATAACTACGCTTTTAACAACGAATCAGGCTCATATAATAAATAATAGATAATAATTAGGTAGACAAGTTGGTAGCGCTCAATTTCTAGTATGATCATGACGTACCAGAAATTGGGTCGTTACAATTTGGTATCAGAGCAGTTCGTTCCCAGTAGAGCCTGGGGAGTGGACTGACTATGCTTCATTGCATACTCTGCTTGTGTGTCTCATGCTGTTAGGGTATCTTTAAGATACATTTGGCATGAATGTCTATGAGTGCTCATTTTGGGAATGTTCGTGCTAAACTTGAGATATTAAGACTGATCACCTTAATGTTGATTGTTTGGTGTGGATAAGACCTCAATGACTGTGAATAGGCATGGTTTAATTGAGCTCCGAATGACAAATCGACGTGAGCCACAACTATCTTCATAGCTGTTATGATCTTAATGGCTATGGATGTGTGAGATTTGGATGCTATCAGCAACGGACCGATCTCTTCGTTAGGATGGCTTGAAAGAAATAGACTGCTTGAAGATGGATTCTTGCACGTGGCTGAAATTTTGAGGGCAAAATTTTCTTTTAGGAGGGTAGAATGTAACAACCCTGATTTTCGAGTATGCGAGATATTTTATGAAGGCACGGATTTTGCCAGAAGATCAGTAAAGGGAACACCTCTTCTATATCAACAAGTATCTCAATCCTCATTGTCATTATGTCATCCTTAAGCTAGAACCTTTTTCGAGGCAAGCTCGATAACGCGGTCACGAAGAACCTAGTTTGAACCGTATCGGTTGGCAGTTTTGATTCTGATTTTCGTAAATAGTCTCAGTTTGACGAACTGGACTCGATTCATGAGAGAAGAAAGATAATAGTATAATATTATCATTATATTAGTATTAGAAGTTGCTTGAAAGATATTATAAGGTTACCTGGTCTGTTTTAGTTAAAAACAGAAAATCGGTTTAACCGGGTTTACGGTTTACTGGTGCAGCTTAGCACCAGCACTCTCTGATGACTTTAGCAATGCTAAGGCCTCATCATACATGTTTTATTCTCATATTAAATATGTTACTAGTGTCATTTATGCTAGTAGCTCAGAAAATAATTTTTAGAGATATTTTTACAAGTGTTCCGATACATCTAGTTTTAGTAGTTGTACACCAGAGATATTTTAATATTATTTTAATCCACCTCCAAGCCAACCAATCACAACTCACCCTACGCCCCCAAAACCCCCAAGGCTGCCTCATTTGCTCATTGTGGCCGAAAATCACCAAGAGAAAAAGGAGAGAAAGTTCTTGGTTCATAAATCTTCAAAGCTTGATTTCTTCTGAACTAAAACTCAAACCAAAACTCCGATTTCACCAAAATGATCCTCTCTTCTTTCTCTACATAACCATATAACATATCAAGGCTGGAAATAAGGTGAGATGGCTGTCTCCCTCCCTCTTCAATTCGGTTTTCAAGGAAAACCATGCAAAACATGTGTTTTCTTGATGTTTTTCCTTAGGAATCATGCTTAACTTGACTTGAGAGCCAAGAAACGTTAATTTCCAGCAAGTCTAAGGTGAGATATCTCTTCCTAACATACTGAGTGAGATTTGGTCAGTTGAGAGTTTTTGGATTTAAAGTTGTTCTTGATGTGATTTAGGAGGAAAAAGTGCTTAAGGACCACCTGAAAGTTTAACCGAATTAGAAGCAGCAAAACCAGGTAGGGTTTGACGAATTTAATCCTGATTGATTGTGTTTGAGTTGTGTGATTATGATATGGTTTGGCTGTGCTTGAAATTGATTGTTTGTATGAGTAATTCTTGTTGAAATTTTGGTGAAAAATTGATGAAATTTGATGAAATTCAAGCTATGAATGTGTGTTCTTATGGCTGCTGGAAAACGAAACCCTAGAGCTTAAATTGGGGTTCAATTTGTGTTGAAATCATGTAGAAAAGATGGGGTTTTAGTGGCTGCAATTTTATTTTGAATTATGGTAAAAATCGGTTGCTGAAAAGACTGAAAAACGGGTAAAAACAGAGAAAGAATTTGAAGAATATATGAAGAACACCTTTTAGATCTTAGAAAGGGCAAGGAAGTAATTATTTTGGTGTTTAAGGGGTTATTTGGTAATTTCTGAAAGTTAGGGTGGTTAAAGTAGAAATATTAAAAGTTACCGGGGTAAAAAGTGAATTTTAAAGGTTAAAGGTTAAAGTAAAGTTAATTTTCGAAAATTAATGATAAAATAATAAATAATAATAAAATATTAAATAATAATATTTAATTAAAAATAATATTTTAATAAAATAATAAAATAATGCGAAAAAGGCAGTTTTCTGTAAAAGCTTTAGAAAGACAACTTTAAGTGCAGAATCTCATAATTACCTTCATAAAACACTTAGGGAGTAGTAATAACATGTTAGTGAGGAAAAGATAAATAAAAGATAAAAAGTTAAAGAAAAGATAAAAACCAAAGAAAAAGTCTGTAAAATTCTAACGACAGAAAAACAGACAGAGACTAGTGAACGAACTAGGGCAACTTAGTTAGTACTTGAGTTGTGACTAGTGTTAGGTATAATATGAAAAGTTAAACTGTTTCAGTATAGACTTAATGAACCTATACTTGGGGCAGAATAACTATTCATACCGAAATTTACATAAGCTTTAAATACATACGTTAAGCAGAGAAATCAGAGTAAAGTAAAGAGATAAAGAGAAAAAGAGTGATATGGATACAGAAGAAAGAGTAATCAGAGAAAAGTAAAGAGATACAGAGAACAGAGTAACTAGAACAGAATAAAGAGATACAAAGAGAAAAGAGTAATGTGATAAAGAGAAATAGTTTGAGCCAAGATATTGTAAAAGTGAAAGATGTAAAGTTTGTATAGTATGATTGAACAGAGAAAGAAAGAGATATTGCATAAGAATGTAAACGTGATGATGAATAATGAGAATGATAATGAATGATGATAATAAGAATGATTATGTAAGAATCTGCTGCAGAGAGGCAGTCAGATAGATGGTGGTACGACCACTGAGAACGCTTTCCTGGGATACCTTGCTATAATGCTTTGCTGTAAGACAGAGGTTGCTTACAGAGGTATCAAGATGAATGTGCTCCTGTAAGACAGAGGTTGCTTACAGTGAGTGTGTTGTTGCTCCTGTAAGACAGAGGTTGCTTACAGTGAGTATGTTGTTGCTCCTGTAAGACAGAGGTTGCTTACAGTGAGTCTGTTGGGCATATATCGGCTAATAAGTTTTGCCCTGCAAGACAAAGGTTGCTTGCAGTGGATACCCTGCAAGACAAAGGTTGCTTGCAGTGGATATTGCCAACAGGAAAGCCTTATCCAGACAGAGGTTGCTGGGTAACGTCGGGAGCGGGTATGTAACCGACAGATGAGCTCATTACCTGCGCTAGGGCTAGACATGCATCATACCTGGTTGCGCATTTCCTTTGTTATGATTGTGGTATAAATGTATGCTTTCTTTGTTTGTATTCTATTCTCTGTGTTTGTGATGTATTTTCTTGTATTCTTCTGTTTGTGTTCTGTTTTCTATTTTCTCTATTTCCTCTATTTATCTTCATCTTCTATTTACTGCTTTTTGTATTTTGCTATTCATTTGAAAAACAACACGAAATTAATGAACTTAACTAATAACCCGGCCCTACTAAGAACTCCCCAGTTCTTACCCCTTCTCTCCCTTCCCCTTCAGATGGAAGTAAGAGTACCTTACCGTAGTTCGCTGATGACCGTTCGCAAGAAGAGGATTCTGCTCTAGATAGCTTTCTGAGTCTAGGGTGAATATCGTTCTCTGTTTATATGTATATACTGTGAAACCAGCCAACATCTACACCCCGTTCGTATGCGCACTTTAACCTAAATCCTGTGTACGAGATTCCTATTGTGTGGCTACTTCATGAGGTACCAGAGAGATGTCCTGTGGAAAAGTCTGATCGTGCAGAGGAGTAGCAGATGATGTTCTATCTTTTGATGACATTCCACCTGACTTGAGTTGTGAAGACTTAGAACGTACTTTCCCTCGCTTTAGTAGTTTAGAGGGACTAGGTGAGTATAGAGTCTAGGCTAGCCTAGGCGCCAGCTTAGGGACTTCTTGAACAGGTCAGGGCCTAGGATGTTGTATGTATATATATGTATATAGTTATTATTTAGCTATATCTAGGGGTGTTTTAACTAACAGTCTATGTTCTAATAAGGCTGAATCACTGAATGTTGTCAACTACTTGTGATATGTTTATGTGTGGTTGTTTGTAAATGTTTTATATATTATTAGTTGTGAATTGATTATGAATGATACCGTTTGTTAATCCAAATGTTTTCAAAAAAAAAGTACCTCGTAAAATAACTACGCTTTTAACAACGAATCAGGCTCATATAATAAATAATAGATAATAATTAGGTAGACAAGTTGGTAGCGCTCAATTTCTAGTATGATCATGACGTACCAGAAATTGGGTCGTTACAACATTCATATAGATAGGTTGCATTTCATACATTCTATCATTCCCCTTCACTCCCTTATAGCTTCTCTTGAGCTTAGCATGAGGACATGCTAATGTTTAAGTGTGGGGAGGTTGATAAACCACTATTTTATGGTTTATCTTGTGCTCAATTGAGTAGATTTTATCAATCTTCCATACACTTATTCATACTAATTGCACGAGTTTACGTTTTTCTTCCAGATTTTGTGCTATGATTGAAAACATGTTTCTTTGGGCTTTAATTTTGCTATGTTTAATCCTCTCTTATTACCATTTGATGCTGTGATATGTGTGTTAAGTGATTTCAGAGATTACAGGGCAGGAATGACTCAGAAGATGGAAAGGAAGCATGCAAAACTGGAAGGAATACAAGAAACTGAAGGAATTGCCAAAGCTGTCACCCTGACCTCTTTGCACTCAAATGACGCGGTTCCAGTTGCGTTGGAAAGCTAACATCCGGGGCTTTGCAACGATATATAATTTGCTATAGCTGCTTCGAATTTAGGCGACGTGGATGCGTGGATGACACGCACGCGTCGCATCGGCGAATTTCAATCCACGCAAACGCGTGGACAACGCCTCCGCGTCACTTTGCCGCGACCTGTACGAACCAGTAGCGATTTTTGGGCTATTTTTGACCCAATTTTCGGCCCAGAAAACACATATTAGAGGCTATAAAGTGAGGAAATGCATCCATTCATAAGAGACAACATACATTCATTCAATACACATAATTTTAGGATTAGATGTAGTTTTTAGAGAGAGAGGCTCTCTCCTCTATCTTATGTTTTAGGAATTAGAATTTCTCTTAGTTTTAAGATTAGGATTTCATATTCTTCAATCACATGTTCAATGTTCCTTTTATTTATTTTCTCAATTTAGTTTATGAACTCTTTATGTTTAGATTGATTTCTATTTAATATAATTTGAGGTATTTCAGACTTATGATTGCTTTCTTTAATTTATGTTATTGATGCTTTCGCTTTATCCAAATTATTTTCTTTCGAGTAGATTTTCTTCCCTTTTGGCTTTGGTTAATTAATTGGTAACACTTGAGTTATTGGTGCACGAATTTGCAATCCGTACAACTAACTAGCAAGTGCACTGGGTCGTCCAAGTAATACCTTACGTGAGTAAGGGTCGATCCCACGGAGATTATTGGTTTGAAGCAATCTATGTTTATTTTATTAATCTTAGTCAGGATGTCAATAAGGTTATTTGGATTTAATTGTAAGAAGTAAAAGTGTTTGGAATAAGTAATTGTTACTTTATTAATGAAGAATATGTTGGGGTTTTGGAGATGTTTTGTCCTCTGAACTTCAACTCTTCCTTGAAATCCTTTTCCACACGCAAGGCTCCTTCCATGGCAAGCTGTATGTAGGGTGTCACATTCTCAGTGGCTACCTCCCATCCTCTCAGTGAAAACGTTCCAGATGCTCTGTCACAGCATGGCTAATCAGCTGTTGGTTCTCGATCATGTTGGAATAGGATCCATTGATCCTTTTGCGTTTGTCATCACGCCCAGCAATCGCGAGTTTGAAGCTCGTCACAGCCATTCAATCCTTGAATCCTACTTGGAATACCACAGACAAGGTTGAGACCTTCCGGATCCTCAAGAGTGGCCGCCATCAATTCTAGCTTATACCACGAAGATTCTGATTAAGGAATTTAAGAGAAGCTCATTCAGTCTGATGTAGAATGGAGGTGGTTGTCAGGCACACGTTCATGGATCTGAGGAAGGTGATGAGTGTCACGGATCATCACCTTCTTCATGTTTAAGCGCGAATGAACATCTTAGATAGGAACAAGCGTGTTTAAATGGAAAACAAAGGTAATTGTATTAATTCATCGAGACGCTGCAGAGCTCCTCACCCCAACAATGGAGTTTAAAGACTCATGCTGCCAAAAGGTACAAATTTCAGATCTAAAATGTCATGAGGTGCAAAGTAAATCTCTAAAAGTTGTTTAAATAGTAAACTAGTAACCTAGGTTTACAGAAAATGAGTAAACTATGATAGATAGTGCAGAAATCCACTTCTGGGGCCCACTTGGTGTGTGCTGGGGCTGAGACTTAAGCTTCTCACGTGCCTGGGGCTGTTTTGGGTGTTCAACGCCAGGTTGTAACCTGTTTCTGTCGTTGAACTCCAGCTTGTAACCTGTTTCTGGCGCTGGACGCCAGACAGCAGCATGATACTGGCACATCGTCTATCTTCGCGCAAAGTATGGACTATTATATATTTCTGGAAAGCGCTGGATGTCTACTTTCCAACGACATTGAGAGCGTGCTAATTGGACTTCTGTAGCTCCAGAAAATCCATTTCGAGTGCAGGGAGGTTAGAATCAGTAGTCCTTTTTCAGCCTAACTCAGATTTTTGCTCAGCTCCCTCAATTTCAGCCAGAAAATACCTGAAATCACAGAAAAACACACAAACTCATAGTAAAGTCCAGAAATATGATTTTTGACTAAAAACTAATAATATTCTACTAAAAACTAATTAAAATATACTAAAATCTACATGAAATTACCCCCCAAAAAGCGTATAAAATATCCGCTCATCACAACACCAAACTTAAACTGTTGCTTGTCCTCAAGCAACTAGATAAATAAAGTAGGATGAAAAGAAATTAAGAAGTAATAATATTTCAGAGTTTTTAAGTGGAGCTCAGATTCTTATTAGATGAGCGGGGCTTGTAGCTTTTTGTTTTTGAACAGTTTTGGCATCTCCCTTTATCCTTTGAAATTCAGAATGATTGGCATCCATAGGAACTCAGAATTCAGATAGTAGTATTGATTCTCCTAGTGTAGTATGTTGATTCTTGAACACAGTTACTTTATGAGTCTTGGCCGTGGCCCTAAGCACTTTGTTTTCCAGTATTACCACTGGATACATAAATGCCACAGACACATGACTGGGTGAACCTTTTCAGATTGTGACTCAGCTTTGCTAAAGTCCCCAGTTAGAGATGTCCAGAGCTCTTAAGCACACTCTTTTTGCTTTGGATCACGACTTTAACCACTCAGTCTCAAGTTTTTCACTTGGACCTGCATGCCACAAACACATGGTTAGGGACAGCTTGATTTAGCCTTTTAGGCCTGGAACTATTTCCTTGGGCCCTCCTATCCACTGATGCTCAAAGCCTTGGATCCTTTTCTTTATCCAATGATTCCTTGTAATTTTTTTTTCTGCTTTTTCTTGCTTCATGAATCAAATTCATGATTTTTCAGATCATCAAAACTATTTTTCGTGCTCCTTATTCTTTCAGGAACCAACATTCGTAAAATTCAGGATAAAATAATCACTGTTCAAGCATTCATTCAGAGAACAAAAAGTATTGCCACCACATATAACTAATTATAATTTTTATTATTAAGAACTCGAAAAATATAAATTACTTCTTTATTCTAAAAATCTACTATTTTATTCATGTCTGATGATGATGAGAAAAATAAATTATAACTTAATTGGAAATAAAAACCAGAATAGATATGCTAATTACTACTACTACTATTGTATGACTTCTAAGGTAAATTTCTATAATAACACTATCACAGAGTTAAAACTAAAATTAGAACTCAACAACCTGTGTTTTGAGAAGTAGATGTTCCTCTGATCTGTGGGGTACTTGGTCCTTCAAGGATTAATTTTTGGCACTTCAGCTCCCTTAAATCTTGCCCTTGCTCTTCTTGTTCCTTAAGCAGTTTGCAAAGCATGCTACTTTGATTGTTCTGTTCTTCCTTTATTTGGTTCATAGCTTCTTGCAATTTGGAAATAGATGCCTCAAGATGTTCCCAATATTCGAATTGAGGAAGTTCTGGGAGGACTTCCTGTGCTCTCCTCTTGATTGGATCATCCTGCAGCTGTTGTCTGTCCATTGATATTCTAGTGATTGGCCTCTCAACTGAGATATACTCTGTTATTCCCATCTTCACTCCGGCATCTCTGCAGAGCATAGAAATTAAGCTTGGATAGGCCAATCTGGCATCCTTGGAATTCCTATTTGCTATTTTGTATAGTTCACACGAGATCAGTTGATGGACTTCTACTTCTTTTCCCAACATGATGCAGTGAATCATCACTGCTCTTTTAATAGTAACTTCAGAACGGTTGTTGGTGGGCAATATAGAACGCCCAATGAAATCCAGCCAGCCTCTGGCTGCTGGTTTCTAATGTTCTCTTTTGAGTTGATTTGGGATGCCAGTTGTGCTGGTGGTCCACCTGGCTTCAGTGATGCATATATCCTCTAGAATCTTGTCCAAGCCATTATTTACCCTCATCATTCTCCTATTAAAGGAGTCTGGGTCATCTTTCAGTTGAGGAAGCTTAAAGATCTCCCTGATTTTGTCAGAATGGGTATGAACAATCTTTCCTCTGACTAAGGTCCGATGGTCATATAGGGCAGCTCCAATTATTCTTTGCCTGTCTGTCTGCCATAGATTAGCATAAAACTCCTGAACCATGTTCCTTTCCACTTTCGTTTCAGGATTAGCTAGGATTTCCCAGTTCCTGTTTCGAATTTGTTCTTGGATCTCCAGATATTCATCTTCTTTCAGATCGAACTTGACTTCCGGGATCACTGATCTTAGACTCATTATTTTGTAGTAATGCTCTGAATGTTCTTTAGTTAAGAACTTCCCTTGATTCCAAAGTGGCTTTGGAATATTCTTTTTCTTGCCTCTTGGGTTGGGTTGTTGATGAGCGGATAATTTATACGCTTTTTGGCATTGTTTTTAGCATGTTTTTAGTATCTTTTAGTTAGTTTTTATTATATTTTTATTAGTTTTTAGTTAAAATTCACTTTTCTGGACTTTACTATGAGTTTGTGTGTTTTTCTGTGATTTCAGGTATTTTCTGGCTGAAATTGAAGGTTCTGAGCAAAAATCTGATCCAGAGACTGAAAAGGACTGCAGATGCTGTTGGATTCTGACCTCCCTGCACTCGAAGTGGATTTTCTGGAGCTACAGAAGCCAAATTGGCGCGCTCTCAACGGCATTGGAAAGTAGACATCCTGGGCTTTCCAGCAATATATGATAGTCTATACTTTGCCCAAGATGTGATGGCCCAAACTGGCGTAGCAAATCAGCATCAGAAATTCCAGCGTTAAACGCCGGAACTGGCATAAAACTTGGAGTTAAACGCCCAAACTGGCATGAAAACTGGCGTTTAACTCCAGAAAAGGTCTCTACACGAAAATGCTTCATTGCTCAGCCCAAGCACACACCAAGTGGGCCCGGAAGTGGATTTTTCTGTCATTTACTCATTTCTGTAAACCTTAGGATACTAGTTTACTATTTATAGGATCTTTTGACATTGTATCCGTACCTTATGACCTCATGACATTTTTTACACGTTTCTTGTGTACCTTCCACAGCATGAGTCTCTAAACCCCATGGTTGGGGGTGAGGAGCTCTGCTGTGTCTTGATGGATTAATGCAATTACTACTGTTTCTTATTCAATCATGCTTGCTTCCATTCTAAGATATCACTTGCTCCTAACCCGGATGAATGTGATGATCCGTGACACTCATCATCATTCTCAACTATGAACATGTGCCTGACAACCACCTCTGTTCTACCTTAGATTAAGTAGATATCTCTTGGGTTCTTTAATCGGAATCTTCGTGGTATAAGCTAGAACTGATGGCGGCATTCAAGAGAGTCCGGAAGGTCTAAACCTTGTCTGTGGTATTCTGAGTAGGACTCAATGATTGAATGACTGTGACGTGCTTCAAACTCCTGAGGGCGGGGCGTTAGTGACAGACGCAAAAGAATCACTGGATTCTATTCCGGCCTGATTGAGAACCGACAGATGATTAGCCTATGCTGTGACAGAGCATCAGGGACGTATTTTCACTGAGAGGATGGGAGGTAGCCACTGACAACGGTGAAAACCCTACATACAGCTTGCCATGGAAGGAGCCTTGCGTGTTTGATGAAGATAACAGTAGGAAAGCAGAGATTCGGAAGATGGAGCATCTCCAAAGCCTCAGCCTATTCTCCATTACTGCAAAACAAGTACCTTTTTCATGTTCTTTTGCTTTTTACAATCAATCCTGATAATTTCTGATATCCTGACTAAGATTTACAAGGTAACCATAGCTTGCTTCAAGCCGACAATCTCCGTGGGATCGACCCTTGCTCACGCAAGGTATTATTTGGACGACCCAGTGCACTTGCTGGTTAGTTGTGCGGGATTGCAAAAGTGTTATTGCAATTTCGTGCACCAAGTTTTTGGCGCCGTTGCCGGGGATTGTTCGAGTTTGGACAACTGACGGTTTATCTTGTTGCTTAGATTAGGACTGTTTTATTTTTGTTGGTTTAGAGTCTTTTAGTTGAGTCTAGTTTCATATTTTAAGTTTGGTGTCCATTGCATGCTTTTGTTTTTTCTTCTAGTTTTTCGAAATTGCATGTTCTTAGTCCCTTTTTGATTCATAAAAGTTCTAAGTTTGGTGTCCTCTTTGTGTTTTTCCTTTAAAATTTTCGAAAATTAGTGTTTGATTTTCTAAAAATTTTAAGTTTGGTGTCTTTTTGTTGTTTTTCTCTTTCCTCTTTTTAAAAATCAAATCTTTTTCATAAAAAATTTTTCAATCATATCTTCTTAATTGCTGTTTTCAAAATCTTTCTAATTAACTAATTGATTCAGTTCTCAATTTGCTTTGATTTTATTTTCTTTTTGATTTTCGAATTTTTATCTTAATTTCCTTTTATTTTATTTTAACTTTTTTCATTTAATTCAAAAAAAAAAACAAACAAAATTTATCTCTTTGCAATCACTATCATTTCCCTTTTGTCCATTATGGACTCAAGTGGAATTAATCAGTCCAAGAGGACTCTGGGGTCATATGCTAACCCCATTACAGCTGCATATGGGAGTAGCATCTGTATACCTCCCATCAAAGCAAGCAGCTTTGAGCTAAACCCTCAACTCATTATCATAGTGCAGCAAAATTGTCAGTATTCCGGTCTTCCACAGGAAGAACCTACTGAGTTTCTGGCACAGTTCTTACAAATTGCTGACACAGTACATGATAAAGAGGTAGATCAGGATGTCTACAGACTATTACTGTTTCCATTTGCTGTAAAAGATCAAGCTAAAAGGTGGTTGAATAACCAACCTACAGCAAGCATAAAGACATGGAAACAGTTATCAGACAAATTCCTGAATCATTTCTACCCTCCAAAGAGGATGACACAGCTAAGGCTGGACATCCAAGGCTTTAAACAAGAGGATAATGAATCCCTTTATAATGCCTGGGAGAGGTATAGAGGTATGCTTAGAAAATGCCCCTCTGAAATGTTTTCAGAGTGGGTACAGTTAGACATCTTCTACTATGGGCTCACAGAAAAAGCTCAGATGTCTTTAGACCACTCAGCTGGTGGATCTATACACATGAGGAAGACAATTGAAGAAGCTCAAGAGCTTATAGACACTGTTGCTAGAAACCAATACTTATATTCTAGCAATGAGTTCGTTCCAAAAGAGGAGGTCATGGCATTAGTCACTGATCCTAATCCTCAAGAACAGATGAATGAGCTTAATCAACAATTGCTCCTGATGACAGAACAGTTAGCAGAATTTAAAGAAATGCTCCATGATACTAAAGTTGCTAACAAGAACATAGAACTGCAGTTGAATCAAGCAAAACAGCAAATATCTAAACAGATAACAGAAGGATGTCAAGCAGTTCAACTAAGGAGTGGGAAAACACTGAACACCACTGCTCAAAGGAGCAAGAAGCCAAACAAAGAACAATTGACAGAGGATAACCAAACCACTGTTCAAAATCCCTCTGAGGACAATAAGAGCCCAGAGAGGAATATTATTGGCGTTCAAACGCCAGAAAGGGAAGGAAAGTTGGCGTTAAACGCCCATTCCTTGCCCAGTTCTGGCGTTCAAACGCCAGAAAAGGGGGAGAAGTTGGCGTTTAACGCCCAATCTTCACCCATTCCTGGCGTTCAAACGCCCAAGGAGGGTCAGGCACCTGAGAGTGCTGATAATTATCCCTCTAACAAGGGTTCTTCAACCACTTCTGTACGGAATAAACCTGCAGCATCTAAGGTTGAGGAATATCAAGCCAAGATGCCTTATCCTCAGAAACTCCGCAAAGCGGAACAGGATAAGCAATTTGCCCGCTTTGCAGACTATCTAAGGACTCTTGAAATAAAGATTCCGTTTGCAGAGGCACTTGAGCAAATACCTTCTTATGCTAAGTTCATGAAAGAGATCTTAAGTCATAAGAAGGATTGGAGAGAAACTGAAAAAGTGTTTCTCACTGAAGAATGCAGTGCAGTCATACTAAAAAGCTTACCAGAAAAGCTTCAAGATCCTGGAAGCTTTATAATACCACGCACATTAGAAGGCGCCTGCACCAAGACAGCCCTATGTGATCTTGGGGCAAGCATCAATCTAATACCTGCATCCACTATCAGAAAGCTTGGGTTGGCTGGAGAAGTCAAACCAACCAGGATATGCCTCCAACTTGCTGATGGCTCCATTAAACACCCATCAGGCATAATAGAGGACATGATTGTCAAGGTTGGGCCATTTGCCTTTCCCATTGACTTTGTGGTGCTGGAAATGGAGGAGCACAAAAGTGCAACTCTCATTCTAGGAAGACCATTCTTAGCAACTGGACGAACTCTCATTGATGTACAAAAAGGGGAAGTAACCCTGAGAGTCAATGAGGATGAGTTCAAGTTGAATGCTGTGAAAGCAATGCAGCATCCAGACACACCAGATGACTGCATGAGCGCTGACATTATTGACTCTCTGGTAGAAGAGATCAATATGACTGAAAGCCTAGAATCAGAGCTTGAGGACATCTTCAAAGATGCTCAACCTGATCAAGAAGAACTAGAGGAAGTAAAGGAATTTTCGAAAATTCCTCAGGAGGAGGATAAACCTCCCAAACCTGAACTCAAACCTCTACCACCATCTCTGAAATATGCATTTCTAGGAGAGGGTGACACTTTTCCAGTGATTATAAGCTCTGCTTTAGATCCACAGGAAGAGGAAGCACTGATTCAAGTGCTAAGGACGCACAAGACAGCTCTTGGGTGGTCCATAAGTGATCTTAAGGGCATTAGCCCAGCTAGATGCATGCACAAGATCCTGTTGGAGGATAATGCCAAACCAGTGGTCCACCACAGAGGAGGCTAAATCCAGCCATGAAGGAGGTAGTGCAGAAAGAGGTCACTAAATTACTAGAGGCTGGGATTATTTCCTATTTCTGATAGCCCCTGGGTGAGCCCTGTCCAAGTTGTCCCCAAAAAGGGAGGCATGACAGTGGTTCATAATGAAAAAAATGAACTGGTTCCTACAAGGACAGTCACAGGGTGGCGTATGTGTATTGACTACAGAAGGCTCAATACAGCCACCAGAAAGGATCATTTTCCTTTACCATTCATAGACCAAATGCTAGAAAGACTAGCTGGTCATGACTATTACTGCTTTTTGGATGGCTATTCAGGCTACAACCAAATTGCAGTAGATCCCCAGGACCAAGAGAAAACAGCATTTACCTGCCCTTCTGGCGTGTTTGCCTATAGGAGAATGCCTTTTGGTCTGTGCAATGCACCTGCAACCTTTCAGAGGTGCATGTTCTCTATCTTCTCAGACATCGTAGAGAAATATCTGGAAGTCTTCATGGATGACTTTTCAGTATATGGAGACTCATTCAGCTCCTGTCTTAACCACCTATCACTTGTCCTGAAAAGATGCCAAGAGACTAACCTGGTTTTGAACTGGGAGAAATGTCATTTTATGGTGACTGAAGGAATTGTCCTTGGGCACAAAATTTCAAGCAGGGGAATAGAGGTGGATAAGGCAAAGGTAGAGGTAATTGAAAAATTACCACCACCTGCCAATGTTAAAGCAATCAGAAGCTTTCTTGGGCATGCAGGATTCTACAGAAGGTTTATAAAGGATTTTTCAAAAATTGCCAAACCTCTAAGTAATCTGCTAGCTGTGACACTCCATTTATCTTTGATAATGAGTGCCTGCAGGCATTTGAGACCCTGAAAGCTAAGCTGGTCACAGCACCAGTCATCTCTGCACCAGATTGGACATTGCCATTTGAATTAATGTGTGATGCCAGTGATCATGCCATTGGTGCAGTGTTGGGACAGAGGCATAACAAGCTTTTGCACGTCATTTATTATGCCAGCCGTGTTCTAAATGACGCACAAAAGAACTACACAACCACAGAGAAAGAGTTACTTGCAGTGGTTTATGCCATTGACAAGTTTAGATCCTACCTAGTGGGATCAAAGGTGATTGTGTACACTGACCATGCTGCTCTTAAATATTTACTCACAAGCAGGATTCAAACCCAGGCTTATTAGATGGGTGTTGCTTCTGCAAGAGTTTGATATAGAAATAAGAGACAGAAAAGGGACAGAAAACCAAGTGGCTGATCATCTGTCCGAATAGAACCAGTAGCTGGGGCGTCCCTCCCTTCTACTGAGATCTCTGAGACCTTCCCAGATGAGCAACTCTTTGCCATTCAGGAAGCTCCATGGTTTGCAGACATGGCAAACTATAAAGCTGTGAGGTTCATACCCAAGGAGTACAGCAATGTGCAAAGAAAGAAATTAATTTCAGATGCCAAGTACTACCTCTGGGATGAACCATATCTCTTTAAGAGATGTGCTGACGGAGTGATCCGCAGGTGTGTACCCAGAGAAGAAGCACAAAGGATCCTATGGCACTGCCATGGATCACATTATGGAGGACATTTTGGAAGTGAGCGAACAGCCACTAAAGTCCTCCAGTGTGGCTTCTACTGGCCTACTCTCTATAAAGATTCCCGAGAGTTTGTGCGTAACTGTGACAGTTGCCAAAAGAGCTGGTAACCTGCCTCACGGATATGCCATGCCTCAACAAGGGATATTAGAGATAGAATTGTTTGATGTATGGGGAATTGATTCATGGGGCCATTCCCACCATCATACTCAAACACTTACATTCTGGTGGCGGTAGACTATGTATCTAAGTGGGTAGAAGCAATTGCTACACCACTAATGATACCAAGACCGTGCTAAAATTCCTCCAGAAACACATCTTCAGCAGATTGGTGTTCCCAGAGTACTAATCAGTGATGGGGGCTCTCATTTCTGCAACAAACAGCTATACTCTGCTATGGTTAGATATGGAATCAGCCATAAAGTGGCAACTCCGTATCATCCACAGACAAATGGGCAAGCTGAAGTCTCTAACAGAGAGCTAAAAAGAATCCTAGGACGGACTGTGATAGCCCGAAGAAAGGATTGGGCAAAGAGCTTGGATGATGCTCTGTGGGCATACAGAACAGCATTCAAGACTCCTATAGGGACCTCTCCATACCAATTGGTGTATGGGAAGGCCTGTCATTTGCCTGTGGAACTGGAACATAAAGCCTACTGGGCAACCAGATTCCTAAACATGGATGCTCAGTTAGCTGGTGAAAAAAGATTGCTCCAGTTAAATGAGCTAGAGGAGTTTAGACTCAATGCCTTTGAAAATGCAAAAATTTATAAGGAAAAGGCAAAGAAGTGGAGGGGTCCGTATGTGATCACAGGAGTGTCACCATATGGATATGTTGAGCTTCAAGATATTGATTCTAACAAAAAGTTCATTGTTAATGGACAGAGAATCAAGCATTATCTTGAAGGCAATTTTGAGCAGGAATGCTCAAAACTGAGACTTGAGTGATTCTCAGTGAAGGTCCAGCTAAAGACAGTAAAGAAGCGCTTGCTGGGAGGCAACCCAGTCATTGGAAGGTTGTATGAATTGTTCTTACAGAGGCAAGTATCAAAAATGAAGGAATTCACAGAGTTACAGAAGGATTCAGCTCAAAAAGCAGAGAAAATGAGCTTATTGGCGAAAAAACGCCAGTAAGGGGCATTTTGGGCGTTAAACGCCAGAATGGGTACCATTCTGGGCGTTTAACGCCAGGAATGGTGCCATTTTGGGCGTTAAATGCCAGAATGGGCACCATTCTGGGCGTTTAACGCCAGGTGTGCAGAATCCTGGGCGTTTAGAAAAACGCCCAGTGATAAAGGATTTCTGGCGTTTAACGCCAGCCAGGGCACCTGGCTGGGCGTTAAACGCCCAAAAAGGGTAGCAAATGGGCGTTAAACGCCAGAATGGGTACCATTCTGGGCGTTTAACGCCAGAAAGGTGGGGGGACCACATTTTTGTTTTCAACTCAAATCTTTTCAAACTTTCCTCTTTTTAACCATACTCTTCTACATAAATGCACTTCAACCTTTCATCATTCACTTTCAAATCTTCAAAAATCAAAACCATTCTTCAAATTTATTTCAAATCAATTACAAACATTGTTCAAAAATTTCACCCTTTTCTCAATTTCTTTCCATATCTTCTCAAATCTCCTTTCAAATTTCTCTCTTCTTTTTCGAAAACTCCCCTCCCCACCTTATAAATACACGTTTGGCTCCCTCATTCCATCACACCATTCGAATTTCCTCTTCCTCCCCCTCTCTTCTCTCTTTTCTTTTGCTTGAGGACAAGCAAACCTCTAAGTTTGGTGTGCTTTTCCGTGATCACTAAGCCAAGATTCATCAATATCATGGCTCCTAAGGGAAAACAAACCAATTTAAGAGGCAAGAAAGAGAGTAATCCAAAGAATCTTTGGAATCAAGAGAAGTTCTTAACCAAAGAACATGAAGACCATTATCATAAAATAATGGGTTTGAGGTCAGTGATCCCGGAAGTTAAATTTGATCTGAAAGAAGATGAATATCCGGGGATCCAAGAGCAAATTCGAAACAGAGGTTGGGAAGTTCTAACCAATCCTGAGACAAAGGTTGGAAGGAACATGGTTCAGGAATTCTACTCCAATCTGTGGCTAACAGATAAGCAGAGAATGACTGGAACCGCTTACCATACCTACAGAACCATGGTCAGAGGGAAAGTTATGTACTTCCATCTAGACAAAATAAGAGAAATCTTCAAGTTGCCTCAACTGCAAGATGATCCTGACTCCTTCAATAGGAGGATGGTGAGAGTAGATAAAGGGTTGGATCAAGTTCTAGAGGACATATGCCTCCCTGGAACTAAGTGGATAACCAATTCAAAGGGTGTCCCAAACCAACTTAAGAGGGGAGACCTCAAACCAATTGCAAGAGGTTGGCTAGACTTTATTGGGCGTTCCATATTGTCCACTAGCAACCGTTCTGAGGTTACTATCAAGAGAGCAGTGATGATTCATTGCAATATGCTTGGAAAAGCAGTGGAGGTGCATCATGTGATTGCTTGTGAGATCTACACAATTGCAAATAAGAATTCCACTGAAGCCAAATTGGCTTACCCAAGCTTGATCTCTTTGCTCTGTAAAGAGGCTGGGGTGAAGATGGGAGTAGATGAGTTCATACCCATTGAACATCCAATCACCAAGAAGTCAATGGAAGGACAAGTGCAAGACAACTCTATCAAAAGGAGGGCACATGAGTTCCTCCCTGAATTCCCTGAAATTGGCTACTGGGCCAGCCTAGAGGCATCTATCAACAAGTTGCAAGAGACTATGGAGCAACTTAAGGAAGAACAGCAGAATCAGAACTGCATGCTCTGCAAATTGCTGAAGGAACAAGAGAAGCAGGGGCGTGAAATCCAAGAGATGAAACGCCAAAAGCTCTCCTCTCAAGCTGAGGGAGCATCCACTTCTCAAAATCAAGGTTGTTGAGTTCTAACTCTGTGAAAACCTCTATCATTAGGAGCCTATTTTTTTCGTTTTTGTTTTTATTTTTCTATTTCTAGTTTCATCTTATATTTATTTTCTGAGTCTTGTTTTTAATTCATAATTAATAAAATTAAAGTTTATGCCTTAAAGCTATGAATGTCTTATGAATCCATCACCTCTCTTAAAAGAAAAATGCTTTAATCACAAAAGAACAAGAAGTACAGGGTTTCGAAATTTATCCTTGAAACTAGTTGAATTAGTTTGATGTGGTGACAATACTTTTTGTTTTCTGAATGAATGCTTGAACAGTGCATATGTCTTTTGAATTTGTTGTTTTGAGAATGTTAAATTTGTTGGCTCTTGAAAGAATGAGGAGAAAGAGAACTGTTATTGAGGATCTGAAAAATCATAAAAATGATTCTTAAAGCAAGAAAAAGCAGTGAATACAAAAAAAAATTTTTCGAAAAAAAAAGAAGAAAGAAAGAAAAAAAGAGAAGAAAAAGAAAAAGAAAGAAATAAAGTTGTGAACCAAGGCAAAAAGAGTGTGCTTAAGAACCCTGGACACCTCTAATTGGGGACTCTAGCAAAGCTGAGTCACAATCTAAAAAGGTTCACCCAATTATGTGTCTGTGGCATGTATGTATCCGGTGGTAATACTGGAAGACAGAGTGCTTTGGGCCACAGCCAAGACTCATACACTAGCTATGTTCAAGAATCATCATACTTAACTAGGAGAATCAATAACACTATCTGAGTTCTGAGTTCTCATAGATGCCAATCATTCTGAACTTCAAAGGATAGAGTGAGATGCCAAAACTGTTCGGAGGCAAAAAGCTGCTAGTCCCGCTCATCTAATTGGAGCTATGTTTCTTTGATATTTTGGAGTCTATAGTATATTCTCTTCTTTTTATCCTATTTTGATTTTCAGTTGCTTGGGGACAAGCAACAATTTAAGTTTGGTGTTGTGATGAGCGGATAATTTATACGCTTTTTGGCATTGTTTTTAGCATGTTTTTAGTATCTTTTAGTTAGTTTTTATTATATTTTTATTAGTTTTTAGTTAAAATTCACTTTTCTGGACTTTACTATGAGTTTGTGTGTTTTTCTGTGATTTCAGGTATTTTCTGGCTGAAATTGAAGGTTCTGAGCAAAAATCTGATCCAGAGACTGAAAAGGACTGCAGATGCTGTTGGATTCTGACCTCCCTGCACTCGAAGTAGATTTTCTGGAGCTACAGAAGCCCAATTGGCGCGCTCTCAACGGCATGGAAAGTAGACATCCTGGGCTTTCCAGCAATATATGATAGTTCATACTTTGCCCAAGATTGATGGCCCAAACCGGCGTAGCAAATCAGCATCAGAAATTCCAGTGTTAAACGCCGGAACTGGCATAAAACTTGGAGTTAAACGCCCAAACTGGCATGAAAACTGGCGTTTAACTCCAGAAAAGGTCTCTACACGAAAATGCTTCATTGCTCAGCCCAAGCACACACCAAGTGGGCCCGGAAGTGGATTTTTCTGTCATTTACTCATTTCTGTAAACCTTAGGATACTAGTTACTATTTATAGGATCTTTTGACATTGTATCCGTACCTTATGACCTCATGACATTTTTACACGTTTCTTGTGTACCTTCCACAGCATGAGTCTCTAAACCCCATGGTTGGGGGTGAGGAGCTCTGCTGTGTCTTGATGGATTAATGCAATTACTACTGTTTCTTATTCAATCATGCTTGCTTCCATTCTAAGATATCACTTGCTCCTAACCGGATGAATGTGATGATCCGTGACACTCATCATCATTCTCAACTATGAACATGTGCCTGACAACCACCTCTGTTCTACCTTAGATTAAGTAGATATCTCTTGGGTTCTTTAATCGGAATCTTCGTGGTATAAGCTAGAACTGATGGCGGCATTCAAGAGAGTCCGGAAGGTCTAAACCTTGTCTGTGGTATTCTGAGTAGGACTCAATGATTGAATGACTGTGACGTGCTTCAAACTCCTGAGGGCGGGGCGTTAGTGACAGACGCAAAAGAATCACTGGATTCTATTCGGCCTGATTGAGAACCGACAGATGATTAGCCTATGCTGTGACAGAGCATCAGGGACGTATTTTCACTGAGAGGATGGAGGTAGCCACTGACAACGGTGAAACCCTACATACAGCTTGCCATGGAAGGAGCCTTGCGTGTTTGATGAAGATAACAGTAGGAAAGCAGAGATTCGGAAGATGGAGCATCTCCAAAGCCTCAGCCTATTCTCCATTACTGCAAAACAAGTACCTTTTTCATGTTCTTTTGCTTTTTACAATCAATCCTGATAATTTCTGATATCCTGACTAAGATTTACAAGGTAACCATAGCTTGCTTCAAGCCGACAATCTCCGTGGGATCGACCCTTGCTCACGCAAGGTATTACTTGGACGACCCAGTGCACTTGCTGGTTAGTTGTGCGGGATTGCAAAAGTCTTATTGCAATTTCGTGCACCAGTTGTTTTCCTTTAAGGGTCATGAACAAAGTGAGTATGTTTTTGTGATCACGGATAAGCACACCAAACTTAGAGGTTTGCTTGTCCTCAAGCAAAAGAAAAGAGAGAAGAGAGATAGGAGGAGAGCAAGTGTGGAATGGTAGATGATGAGAGGGGCGCCTGGTGGGAGAAATTGTGATTTATACTTTCACACAACTCGAATAATATTCCTCGGTAATGGCTCCAAAAACTTGGTGCACAATACCATGGTCTAAAATCAACTTCACAGTCTCGCTCAACTAACCAGCAAGTGCACTGGGTCGTCCAAGTAATAAACCTTACGTGAGTAAGGGTCGATCCCACAGAGATTGTTGGTATGAAGCAAGCTATGGTCACCTTGTAAATCTCAGTTAGGCAGATTAAATAGTTATGGGTTTCGAAAATTATATAAAAAGAAGAAATAATAAAAGGGATAAAATACTTATGCAGATTCATTGGTGGGAATTTCAGATAAGCGAATGGAGATACTGTATGCTCAAGGACGCCTGCTATTCTCCTGCTTCAACTCAATCCTTCTTAATCCTTTCCATGGCAAGCTGTGTATAGGGGTTCATCATCAGCGGTGGCTACTTTCAATCCTCTCGGGAAAATGGTCCTCTGCGGCTGTCACTCGCATGGCTAATCGTCTGGAGGCATCACCCATGGTTGATGGCTACATCCCATCCTCACAGTGAAAACTATGCTCACGCACTCTGTCACAGCACGGCTAATCACTGGTTGGTTCCTGCTCCTACTGGAATAGAATCCCTTGATTCTTTTACGTTTGTCACTAACGCCCAGCACTTGCAAGTCTGAAGCACGTCACAGTCATTCATTACCGGAATCCTACTCGGAATACCACAGACAAGGTTAGACTTTCCGGATTCCCAGGATCCTACTCGGAATACCACAGACAAGGTGAGACTTTCCGGATCCTCATAATGCCTCCATCTATCTAGCTTATACCACGAAGATTCTGTTGGGGAATCTAAGAGATACACATTCAAGCTCTGTTGCATGTAGAACGGAAGTGGTTGTCAATCACGCGCGTTCATAAGTGAGAATGATAATGAGGGTTATTTACTCATCATATTCATCATGTTCTTGGGTACGAATGAATATCTTGGAATAATAATAAGAGAGATTTGAATAAAAGAAAGTAGAATTGAATAGGATATCATCTTAATGGCATTGAAACTTGAGGTACAGCAGAGCTCCACACCCTTAATCTATGGTGTGTAGAAACTCCACCGTTGAAAATACATAAGTGAAAGGTTCAGGCATGGCCGAGAGGCCAGCCCCCAAAACGTGATCACAGGATTCAAAATACCATCCCGGATGTCAAATACATTAGTTAAATGTTCTATTTATAATAAACTAGCTCCTAGGGTTTACATGAGTAAGTAATTGATGCATAAATCCACTTTCGGGGCCCACTTGGTGTATGTTTGGGCTGAGCTTGTTCAATCCACGAGCTGAGGCTTCTCTTGGAGTTGAACTCCGAGTTATGACGTGTTTTGGGCGTTCAACTCCGGATCATGACGTTTTTCTGGCGTTTAACTCCAGACAGCAGCATGAACTTGGCGTTCAACGCCAAGTTACGTCGTCAATTTCCGAATAAAGTATGGACTATTATATAGTGCTGGAAAGCCCTGGATGTCTACTTTCCAACGCCGTTGAGAGCGCGCTAATTGGAGTTCTGTAGCTCCAGAAAATCCATTTCGAGTGTAGGGAGGTCAGATTCCAACAGCATCAGCAGTCCTTTTGTCAGCCTCTTTCAGAGTTTTGCTCAAATCCCTCAATTTCAGCCAGAATTTACCTGAAATCACAGAAAAACACACAAACTCATAGTAAAGTCCAGAAATGTGAATTTAACATAAAAACTAATGAAAACATCCCTAAAAGTAGCTTGAACTTACTAAAAACTACCTAAAAACAATGCCAAAAAGCGTATAAATTATCCGCTCATCACAACACCAAACTTAAATTGTTGCTTGTCCCCAAGCAACTGAAAATCAAATAGGATAAAAAGAAGAGAATATACTATAAATTCAGAAATATCAATGAATATTAATTATAATTAAATGAGCGGGACTTATAGCTTTTTGCCTCTGAATAGTTTTGGCATCTCACTTTTTCCTTTGAAGTTCATAATGATTGGCTTCTCTAGGAGCTTAGAATTTCGGATAGTGTTATTGACTTTCCTTGTTAAGCATGTTGATTCTTGAACACAGCTACTTATGAGTCTTGGCCGTGGCCCTAAGCATTTTGTTTTCCAGTATTACCACCGGATACATAAATGCCACAGACACATAACTGGGTGAACCTTTTCAGATTGTGACTTAGCTTTGCTAAAGTCCCCAGTTAGTGGTGTCCAGAGCTCTTAAGCACACTCTTTTGCCTTGGATCACGACTTTAACCACTTAGTCTCAAGCTTTTTGCTTGGACCTTCATGACACAAGCACATGGTTAGGGACAGCTTGATTTAGCCGCTTAGGCCTGGATTTTATTTCCTTGGGCCATCCTATCCATTGATGCTCAAAGCCTTGGATCCTTTTACCCTTGCCTTTTGGTTTTAAGGGCTATTGGCTTTTTCTACTGCTCCTTCTTTTTTTATATACTCTTTTTTTCGAATGCTTTTTTTTTCACTGCTTTTTCTGCTTCAAGAATCAATTTCATGATTTTTCAGATCCTCAATAACATTTCTCTTTGTTCATCATTCTTTCAAGAGCCAACAATTTTAACATTCATAAACAACAAGATCAAAAGACATATGCACTGTTCAAGCATTCATTCAGAAAACAAAAAGTATTGTCACCACATCAATATAATTAAACTAAATTCAAGAGCTATTTTCGAAATTTATGTACTTCTTGTTCTTTTGAATTAAAACATTTTTCTTTTAAGAGAAGTGAAGGATTAATGGAATTTATTCATAGCTTTAAGGCATGGTTACATACTAATGATCATGAAATAAAGACACAAAACATAGATAAACATAATACTAAAAACCGAAATATAGAAAGAAATAAAGAACAAGGAATGAATCCACCTGAGTGAGGGTGGCGCCTTCTTGAAGAACCAATGGTGCTCTTTGAGCTCCTCTATGTCTATTCCTTGCTTCTTTTGAATGATTCCTAGTAATTTTGGTGTTCCTCCCCTTAGTTGTTTTCAATATTTGTGTGGAGGACAACTTATTCCTTGAGGTATCTCAGGAATCTCTTGATTTGCAGCCACATGTTCTACCACTGAGCTATGACGGCTTATATTAGTCTTTCCATCTCCCATGACTCAGAGGTGGAAGCTTTTTTTGTCTTCCCTTTTTCTCTTTTTTTTTTTCTTCTTTTTTTTTTTTGAGGTTTCTCTGAATTGTTGATTTTTATTTTCTCTTGACTTCCTATTCAGAGTCCTTTCATGTTCATGATCTGCTTCAATAAGAATGTTCTTGTCCTTGCTCCTGCTCATATAGGGAAGAAGAGAACAAGAAAAGAAAGAGGAATCCTCTATGTCACAGTAAAGAGGTTCCTTATTGTTAGTAGAAGAAGAAAGGAATAAAAGTGGAGAATCCAATCACAATGGTGAGGATAGAGGCAGTGATTGGAGATGAAGAGAGGTGAAGAGAAGTGTTAGTAAATAAATCAAATAAATAGAAAGAGATGAGGGGGAGAGAAATTCGAAAATAATTTTGAAAAATGGGTTAGTAATTTTCGAAAATTAAAACTAAAATTTGAAACAATTAATTAATTAAAAAGAATTTTTGAAAAAGAGGGAGGTATTTTCGAAAATTAGAGAGGAAAAAGTAGTTAGGTGGTTTTGAAAAAGATAAGAAACAAACAAAAAATTAATTAGTTAGTTTGAAAAAGATATTAAAATCAAATTTGAAAAGATAAGAGGATAAGAAGTTAGAAAAGATATTTTAAAATTTTTTTTTTTGAAAAAGATAAAATTTTGAAAAAAATATGATATAAAAGATATGATTTAAAAAGATATGGTTTTGAAAAGATAAGATTGAAATTAGTTTTGAAAAAGATTTGAATTTTAAAATCACAATTAATGACTTGACTCACAAGAAATCACAAGATATGATTTTAGAACTTAAAATTTGAATCTTTCTTAATATGAAAGTAACAAACTTGAAATTTTTGAATCAAAACATTAATTTTTGATGCAATTTTCGAAAATATGATGTAAAGATAAGAAAAAAATTTTGAAAAATATTTTTAAAAAAAATTTTGAAAATTATAAAAAAAATGAAAAAGATGTGATTTTTGAAAAAGATTTTGAAAAGATAAGATTTTTAAAATTGAAATTTTGACTTAACTCATAAGAAATAACTAATTTTAAAAATTTTTGACTTGTTCAACTCAAATTTTCGAAAATTTGGAGAAAAATAAGGAAAAGATATTTTTTTTTAATTTTTTGAATTTTTAATGATGAGAGAGAAAAACACAAAAATGACCCAAAACATGAAAATTTTGGATCAAAATACAAGATGCATGCAAGAACACTATGAATGTCAAGATGAACACCAAGAACACTTTGAAGATCATGATGAACATCAAGAACACAATTTTGAAAATATTTTTGATGTAAAGAAAACATGCAAGACACCAAACTTAGAAATTTTTCATGTTTAGACTCTATGAATGCAAGAATGCATATGAAAAACAACATACAACACAAAGCAAGAAAATATGAAGATCAAACAAGAAAGTTCATCAAGAACAACTTGAAGATCATGATGAATGCTATGAATGCATGAATTTTTCGAAAATTTTATGCAAGAAAAAGATGAACATGCAATTGACACCAAACTTATGACTTGACACAAGACTCAAACAAGAAACACAAAATATTTTTGATTTTTATGATTTTCTAATTTTTTTTTTGTATTTTATTTGATTTTTTTCGAAAAACATATAAGAAAAAGAAAATAAGAAATTCAAAATTTTTAATATGAATTCCAGGAATCATGCAATGTTAGTCTAAAGCTCCGGTCCAGGAATTAGACATGGCTTAATAGCCAGCCAAGCTTTCAATGAAAGCTCCAGTCCAAAATACTAGACATGGCCAATGGCCAGCCAAGCTTTAACTGAAACATCCTATACAGTAGCCAATTTGCTGAGAAAGACAAAGAAGCTCTTCTATAAGGATGAGTGAAACCTCGGTCCAAAAGAATTTAGACATGGCTTTTACAACCAGCCAGGCTCCAACATTTTTCATGAAGCTCTAGAATTCGTTCTTTAAAAATTTAGAATAAATTTTCGAAAACATATTAGAAAAGATTTGAAAGAATTTTGAAAAAAAATTTTTTTTTTGAAAAATAAAACAAAAAATAAATTACCTAATCTGAGGAACAAGATGAACCGTCAGTTGTCCATACTCGAACAATCCCCGGCAACGGCGCCAAAAACTTGGTGGGCGAAATTGTGATTTATACTTTCACACAACTCGAATAATATTCCTCGGTAATGGCTCCAAAAACTTGGTGCACAATACCATGGTCTAAAATCAACTTCACAGTCTCGCTCAACTAACCAGCAAGTGCACTGGGTCGTCCAAGTAATAAACCTTACGTGAGTAAGGGTCGATCCCACAGAGATTGTTGGTATGAAGCAAGCTATGGTCACCTTGTAAATCTCAGTTAGGCAGATTAAATAGTTATGGGTTTCGAAAATTATATAAAAAGAAGAAATAATAAAAGGGATAAAATACTTATGCAGATTCATTGGTGGGAATTTCAGATAAGCGAATGGAGATACTGTATGCTCAAGGACGCCTGCTATTCTCCTGCTTCAACTCAATCCTTCTTAATCCTTTCCATGGCAAGCTGTGTATAGGGGTTCACCATCAGCGGTGGCTACTTTCAATCCTCTCGGGAAAATGGTCCTCTGCGGCTGTCACTCGCATGGCTAATCGTCTGGAGGCATCACCCATGGTTGATGGCTACATCCCATCCTCGCAGTGAAAACTACTCTCACGCACTCTGTCACAGCACGGCTAATCACTGGTTGGTTCCTGCTCCTACTGGAATAGAATCCCTTGATTCTTTTGCGTTTGTCACTAACGCCCAGCACTTGCAAGTCTGAAGCACGTCACAGTCATTCATTACCGGAATCCTACTCGGAATACCACAGACAAGGTTAGACTTTCCGGATTCCCAGGATCCTACTCGGAATACCACAGACAAGGTGAGACTTTCCGGATCCTCATAAATGCCTCCATCTATCTAGCTTATACCACGAAGATTCTGTTGGGGAATCTAAGAGATACACATTCAAGCTCTGTTGCATGTAGAACGGAAGTGGTTGTCAATCACGCGCGTTCATAAGTGAGAATGATAATGAGGGTTATTTACTCATCATATTCATCATGTTCTTGGGTACGAATGAATATCTTGGAATAATAATAAGAGAGATTTGAATAAAAGAAAGTAGAATTGAATAGGATATCATCTTAATGGCATTGAAACTTGAGGTACAGCAGAGCTCCACACCCTTAATCTATGGTGTGTAGAAACTCCACCGTTGAAAATACATAAGTGAAAGGTTCAGGCATGGGCGAGAGGCCAGCCCCCAAAATGTGATCACAGGATTCAAAATACCATCCCGGATGTCAAATACATTAGTTAAATGTTCTATTTATAATAAACTAGCTCCTAGAGTTTACATGAGTAAGTAATTGATGCATAAATCAACTTCCGGGGCCCACTTGGTGTATGTTTGGGCTGAGCTTGTTCAATCCACGAGCTGAGGCTTCTCTTGGAGTTGAACTCCGAGTTATGACGTGTTTTGGGCGTTCAACTCCGGATCATGACGTTTTTCTGGCGTTTAACTCCAGACAGCAGCATGAACTTGGCGTTCAACGCCAAGTTACGTCATCAATTTCCGAATAAAGTATGGACTGTTATATATTGCTGGAAAGCCCTGGATGTCTACTTTCCAACGCCGTTGAGAGCGCGCTAATTGGAGTTCTGTAGCTCCAGAAAATCCATTTCGAGTGTAGGGAGGTCAGATTCCAATAGCATCAGCAGTCCTTTTGTCAGCCTCTTTCAGAGTTTTGCTCAAATCCCTCAATTTCAGCCAGAATTTACCTAAAATCACAGAAAAACACACAAACTCATAGTAAAGTCCAGAAATGTGAATTTAACATAAAAACTAATGAAAACATCCCTAAAAGTAGCTTGAACTTACTAAAAACTACCTAAAAACAATGCCAAAAAGCGTATAAATTATCCGCTCATCAGCGCCGAAAGTGGAGATAAAGGGAGGGGGTGGGTTTTCGAAAATAAGAAAGAGATATAAGATAAAAGATATAATCTATAAAAGATAAATATGACAAGAAAAGGATATAATTTAAAAAGATATGAATGATATTTAAAAATAAATTTGAAATTTATAGTTTGAAGAAGATTTTAAAAGATAATTAAGTTTGAAAAGAAATTGGAAAAAGAGTTGGATTGGATTGGAAAAAGGTTTATGTTTATGTATGAAGCTACATTTGATATTTTTGAAAAAGGGATTTTAGAAATTAGGGTTTTTAGAAATTAGGATTAAAAATTTTGGAATTGAAGGATGATATTTTGAAACATGTTTATGCAAGAAATCATGAATTGAAACATAAAAATTAGAAAATTTATGAAGAAAAACGAATTTTACCTCCTCCCCACCATTCTGGCGTTAAACGCCCAACTGCTGCATGTTTTGGGCGTTTAACGCCCAATTGTTGCTTCTCCTGGGCGTTCAACGCCCAGCTATTGCTTCTTTCATGCATTGAACGCCAGGAAGTCCTTTGTTACTGGCGTTTTTCTAAACGCCCAGGATGCTGAAATTCTGGCGTTAAACGCCCAGAAGGAGCTTCTTTCTGGCGTTCAACGCCCAGAAGATGCTCCTTTCTGGCGTTTAACGCCCAAATGGCTATCCTTACTGGCGTTGAACGCCCAGTGGATGCTTCTTTTGGGCGTTCAACGCCCAAAACGTTTCTTACTGGCCTTGTTCACGCCAGTGAGCTCCAAAATTCCCCTGTAACTCTGTGAATTCAAGCAATTGCTATTTTACCTTGAAGATACTTTGACATATACCTGTGAAAAGAGATTAATTAACAAAAAACAAATAAAATTAAATTTTGTGAATGGCTGGGTTGCCTCCCAGCAAGCGCTTCTTTAATGTCGTTAGCTGGACTATTACTGAGCTTTAATCAAGTCTCAGTTTTGAGCATTCTTACTCAAAATTGCCTTCAAGATAATGTTTAACTCTCTGTCCATTAACAATGAACTTTTTGTTAGAGTCATTATCCTGAAGCTCAACGTATCCATATGGTGATACACTTGTAATCACATATGGACCTCTCCACCGGGACTTCAATTTCCCGGGGAATAATTTAAGCCTAGAATTGAATAGCAGAACTTTCTGCCCTGGCTTAAAGACTCTGGATGACAATTTCTTATCATGCCATCTTTTTGCTTTCCCTTTGTATATTTTTGCATTCTCGAAAGCATTGAGTCTAAATTCCTCTAGCTCATTTAACTGAAGCAATCATTTTTCTCCAGCTAACTTGGCATCAAGGTTCAGAAATCTGGTTGCCCAGTAGGCCTTATGTTCCAGTTCCACTGGCAAGTGACATGCCTTTCCATACACAAGCTGGTATGGAGAGGTCCCTATAGGGGTCTTGAATGCTGTTCTATATGCCCACAGAGCATCATCCAAACTTCTTGCCCAATCCCTTCTACGGTTAATTACAGTCTGTACCAAGATTCTTTTGATTTCTCTATTTGAGACTTCAGCTTGCCCATTAGTCTGTGGATGATATGGAGTGGCCACCCTGTGGCTAACTCCATAACGAACCAAAGCAGAATAGAGCTGTTTATTGTAGAAATGAGTGCCCCCATCACTGATTAGTACTCTAGGGGTGCCAAATCTGCTGAAGATATGTTTCTGGAGGAATTTTAACACTGTCTTAGTGTCATTAGTGGGTGTTGCAATAGCTTCCACCCATTTGGATATATAATCCACTGCCACCAGAATATAAGTGTTTGAGTATGATGGTGGGAAAGGTCCCATGAAGTCAATACCCCATACATCAAACAGCTCAATCTCTAAGATTCCTTGTTGAGGCATAGCATAACTGTGAGGCAGATTACCAGATCTTTGGCAGCTGTCACAATTAAGTACAAACACTCGGGAATCTTTATAGAGAGTAGGCCAGTAGAAGCCACATTGGAGGACTCTTGTGGCTGTTCGCTCACTTCCAAAATGTCCTCCATACTGGGATCCATGGCAGTGCCATAGGATCTTCTGCGCTTCTTCTTTAGGCACACATCTACGGATTACTCCGTCTGCACATCTCTTAAAGAGATACGGCTCATCCCAAAGATAATACTTTGCATCCGTGATCAGCTTCTTTGATTGCTGCCTATTGTATTCTTTGGGTATGAATCTCACTGCCTTGTAGTTTGCAATGTCTGCAAACCATGGCACTTCCTGGATGGCAAAGAGTTGCTCATCCGGAAAGTTTTCAGAGATTTCAGTAAGAGGGAGGGACGCCCCTTCTACTGGTTCTATTCGGGACAGGTGATCTGCTACCTGATTCTCTGTCCCTTTTCTGTCTCTTATTTCTATATCAAACTCTTGCAGAAGCAACACCCATCTTATAAGTCTGGGTTTTGAATCCTACTTTTTGAGTAGATATTTAAGAGCAGCATGATCAGTGTACACAATCACTTTTGATCCTACTAAATAGGATCTGAATTTGTCAATGGCGTAAACCACTGCAAGTAGCTCTTTTTCTGTGGTTGTATAGTTCTTCTGTGCGTCATTTAGAACACGGCTGGCATAGTAAATGACGTGCAGAAGCTTGTCATGCCTTTGTCCCAACACTGCACCAATGGCATGGTCACTGGCATCACACATTAGTTCAAATGGCAATGTCCAGTTTGGTGCAGAGATGATTGGTGCTGTGACCAATTTAGCTTTCAGAGTCTCAAATGCCTGCAGACACTCCTTATCAAAGACAAATGGCGTGTCAGCAGCTAGCAGGTTGCTCAGAGGTTTGGCGATTTTTGAAAAATCCTTTATAAACCTCCTATAGAATCCTACATGCCCCAGAAAGCTTCTGATTGCCTTGACATTGGCAGGTGGTGGTAATTTTTCAATTACCTCTACCTTAGCTTGATCCACCTCTATTCCCTTGTTCGAAATTTTGTGCCCAAGGACAATTCCTTCAGTCACCATAAAGTGACATTTTTCCCAGTTTAAAACCAGGTTAGTCTCTTGGCATCACTTTAGAACAAGTGCTAGATGGTCAAGACAGGAGCTGAATGAGTCTCCAAATACTGAAAAGTCATCCATGAAAACTTCTAGAAATTTTTCCACCATATCAGAGAAAATTGAGAACATGCACCTCTTAAAGGTTGCAGGTGCATTGCACAGGCCAAATGGCATCCTTCTGTATGCAAATACTCCAGATGGGCATGTGAATGCCGTTTTCTCCTGATCCTGGGGATTTACTGCAATTTGATTATAACCTGAATATCCATCCAGGAAGCAGTAGTATTCATGACCTGCTAGTCTTTCTAGCATCTCGTCTATGAATGGTAAAGGAAAATGATCCTTTCTGGTGGCTGTATTGAGCCTTCTATAATCAATACACATACGCCACCCTGTAACTATTCTTGTAGGAACCAGTTCATTTTTTTCATTATGAACCACTGTCATGCCTCCCTTCTTAGGGACGACTTGGACAGGGCTTACCCAGGGGCTGTCAGAAATAGGAAAAATAATCCCAGCCTCTAGTAATTTAGTGACCTCCTTCTGCACCACTTCCTTCATGGCTGGATTCAGCCGCCTTTGTGGTTGGACCACTGGCTTTGGCATCACCCTCCAATAGGATCTTGTGCATGCATATAGCTGGGCTAATGCCCTTAAGATCACTGATGGACCACCCAAGAGTTGTCTTGTGTGTCCTTAGCACTTGAATTAGTGCTTTCTCTTCCCGTGGCTCTAAGGTAGAGCTTATGATTACTGGAAAGGTATCACCTTCTCCCAGAAATGCATATTTCAGGGATGGTGGTAATGGTTTGAGCTCGGGTTTGGGAGGTTTTTCCTCTTCCTGAGGGATTTTCAGAGGTTCTATTATTCTCTCTGATTCCTCCAAATCAGGCTGAACATCTTTAAGGATGTCCTCTAACTTTGATTCGAGACACTCAGCCATATTGACCTCTCTTACCAGAGAGTCAGTGATATCAACACTCATGCAGTCATTTGGGGTGTCTGGATGTTGCATGGCTTTGACAACATTCAGCTTGAACTCCTCCTCATTGACTCTCAGGGTTACTTCCCTTTTTTGGACGTCAATGAGGGTTCGGCCAGTTGCTAGGAAAGGTCTTCCTAGAATGAGAGTTGCACTCTTGTGCTCCTCCATTTCCAGCACCACAAAGTCAGTAGGAAAGGCAAATGGCCCAACCTTGACAATCATGTCTTCAATCACACCTGATGGGTATTTAATGGAGCCATCAGCAAGTTTAAGACATATCCGGGTTGGTTTGACTTCTTCAGTCAAACCGAGCTTTGTGATAATAGATGCAGGTATTAGGTTGATACTTTCCCCAAGATCACATAGAGCTTGCTTGGTACAATTACCCTCTAATGTGCATGGTATCATAAATCTCCCGGGGTCTTTAAGCTTCTCATGTAAGCTTTTCAGAATGACTGCAATACATTCTTCAGTAAGGTAAACTTTTTCAGTTTCTCTCCAATCCTTCTTATGACTTAAGATCTCTTTCATGAACTTAGCATAAGAGGGTATTTGCTCAAGTGCTTCTGCAAACGGAATCTTTATTTCAAGAGTCCTGAGATAGTATGCAAAGCGGGCAAATTGCTTATCCTGTTTTGCTTGGCGGAGTTTTTGAGGATAATGCATTTTGGCTTTATATTCCTCAACCTTAGTTGCTGCAGGTTTATTACTTACAGAAGTGGGTTGGGAAGCCTTTTTAGAAGGGTTGTTATCAGCACTTGTATGTGACTGATCCCCCACTGGCATTTCAATGCCAGGGATGGAAGCTGGAGTGGCGTTAGACACCAACTCCTTATCTGTTACTGGCGTCTGAACGCCAGGACTGTGCTCCTTTTGGGCGTTCAATACCGGATTCATGCTTGTTTCTGGCGTTGAACGCCAGGAATGAGCATGGTCTGGGCGTTCAGCGCCTGCATTATTCCTCTCTGGGCTCTGATTGTCCTCAGAGGGATTTTGAGTAGCCATTTGTTCATTTCTTGGCTTCCTGCTGCTTTGAAGTGAGGTATTTAATATTTTCCCACTTCTTAATTGAACTGCTTGGCATTCTTCTGCTATTTGTTTTGACAGTTGCTTTTCTGTTTGCTTTAACTGTACTTCCATATTCCTGTTAGCCATTCTTGTTTCCTGTAGTATTTCCTTGAATTCGGCTAGCTGCTAGGTTAGAAATTCTAATTGCTTATTGAATTCATTAGCCTGATCCACAGGACTGAGCTCAGCAGTTACTGTTTTAGCTTCTTCTTTCATGGAAGCTTCACTACTTAGGTACAGATGCTGATTTCTGGCAACTGTATCAACAAACTCTTGAGCTTCTACAATTGTTTTTCTCATATGTATAGATCCACCAGCTGACTGATCTAAAGAAATCTGAGCTTTTTCTGTAAGCCCATAGTAGAAGATGTCTAATTGCACCCACTCTGAAAATATCTCAGAGGGGCATTTTCTTAGCCTCTTTTTGTATCTCTCCCAGGCATCATAAAGGGATTCATTATCTCCTTGTTTGAAGCCTTGGATGCTTAGCCTTAGCTGTGTCATCCGTTTTGGAGGGAAATAGTGATTCAGGAACTTTTCTGACAGCTGTTTCCATGTTTTTATGCTGTTCTTAGGTTGGTTATTTAACCACCTCTTAGCTTGATCTTTTACAGCAAATGGAAACAGCAATAATCTGTAGACATCCTGATCTACTTCCTTATCATGTACTGTGTCAGCAATTTGTAAAAATTGTGCCAGAAACTCTGTAGGTTCTTCATGTGGAAGACCGGAATACTGGCAGCTTTGCTGCACCATGATAATGAGCTGAGGATTCAACTCAAAGCTACTAACTCCAATGGAAGGTATACAGATACTACTCCCATATGAAGCAGTAGTGGGGCTAGCATATGACCCTAGAGTCCTCTTGGACTGTGCATTTCCACTTAGTTCCATGATGGAGCAAGGGAGACGGTATGTATGTTGATATTATTTATTTTATAAAAATTTATTTTATAAAATAAAATAAATATGAAATTAATAAAAACGGAATAAATGAAATAAAAAATTTGGAAATATTTTGTGAAGATTTTCGAAAAATTTGAGGAAAAGGAGAAAGTGGTTAGGATAAAATTTTTGAAAAAGATATTCACTACAAGAAAAAAGGCCTATGGCCACGTTTTTTTCTTGCCACGCTTCAAAAGCATGGCCAAAAGTGGTCTATGGCCACGCTTTTATGAGGGTGGCGATAGATTAGAGATTTGGCCACTTTTTTTTTTGCCACGCTTCAAAAGCGTGGCGAAAAGGATCAACGGCCACACTTTTGTAAGGGTGGCAATTGATTAGAGAAAAGGCTACGTTTTTTTTCTGCCACGCTTTAAAAGCGTGGCCATAGATAGAAACAAGGACGTTTTAAAAGCGTGGCCACAGGGTTTCATTACGGCCACGCTTACAAAACGTGGCTATATGCTGGTACACTTTTGCCACGCTTTAAAAGCGTGGCCAAAAGTTTCTTTTTTGCCACGCTTCAAAAGCATGGCCGTAGAGAGCAACAATAACGTTTTAAAAGCGTGGCGAGAGGGGCCAAACCGATTGACCCAAACCCGGCTCCCAAAACCGGCTCTCAACCCGGCCCAAACCCAGCCCCCAACCCGGTCCCCAACCCTAATCTCTCTTTCCCCTTCGAAACCACTAACCCTAATGTCTCTTTCACCTTCGCGAAACTACTCGCCTGTATCGAAGAGCTCCTCCCTTCGCCCTTCACCCTTCGCCTTTCTCCCTTCGCCCGTCGCCCTTCGCCGTCCGAGCTCCTCCCTTCGCCCTTCGCCCTTCGCCCTTCGCTGTCCGAGCTCCTCCCTTCGCCCTTCGCCCTTCGCACTTCGCCCTTCGCCCGTCGCCCTTCGCCCGTCGCCCTTCGTCACTGATGGAAACCACTTCTTCTTCATCTTGGTAATCTTCATACCCTTCTTCTCTTTCTTGTTCTTATTCGAATCAGTGAGGATCTCTCTATTCACCTTCAAGCTCCAGCAAACATGGGCGACGGCAAGCTCCTCCCTCTTCTTCTCCTCCAAGCCCTCGAATTCCATAGGTATGATCGATTTTCCTCTTTTTATTTTCTCGATTTTTCCGTTGTTTTTACGTTTAGGGCTTTCCCTTTTCATTTTCATTTTCCCCTGATTCGTTCTCTCTTTTTTTTTGGTGAATTTCAAATATTTTTTTGATGAACTGATTCGTTCTCTCTGATTGCATGTTCCTTTTCATTTTCATTTTCATGTCCCTGGTTAAAAGATAATGCTGAAGACGCGTTGCTTGCGATGCTGTGGACGTACGTGGTTTTTTTCTAGAATGAGAAAGCCACAAAGGTGCACTCTATTCACTATATTCTCCTATGATTTTTGATATCTTATGTTGACTGTTAATATATGTTGTTCGCGGGTAATAATGGATTCCATGGACTTTTTCCTACTATGATGAATGCTGATGATGATGAATGAAATGTCTCAGCCACGTGAGACACAAGGCTTCTGTAATTTACTCGTGTTGGTGTCAGAAAGAGTGAAATCTATCTTCTTCCTTGTGTAGTTGTGAATGATTGAAGTCAAAACCATGTTTTATGCTGATAAATCGAATTATAGAAGTTGACTAGAACCAAACATTAATCTCATTATTTAAGTACATTAAATTGATGTTTTTAATTTTAATTTTAAACTAGTTTTTTTTATTTTAATTTTATTTGGTGGATTGGTGTTTTTTAAGTTAAGAGTATTACTTAATTTGTATGGACGATGATGAATGAGCATTATTTCATCATCACTTTGTTTGTGTGTCTTCAATAATACAATGGTGGCCTGGGAGCCTAAAACAGTTGCATTGTTAAGACCATATGGCCATATCTCTGTCTATTGCCACGCTTAGAAAGCGTGGCTGTATCTAAGCTTTTTCGCCACGTTTTTCAAGCGTGGACAAATCTCCTCTACTACTGATGGGATATTTTTGGTTGAAAAATTAATTTCTCCCAAAATAACACCAATCTAACCGGCAAGTGCACCGGGTGTCATCAAGTAATAAAACTCACGGGTGTGAGGTCGATCCCACAGGGATTGAAGGATTGAGCAATTTTAGCTTAGTGGTTGAATTAGTCAAGCGAATCAAGATTTGGTTGATTGAGTTGCAGAATTTAAATTGCATTGAAAGTAAAGAGAACAAGAATTAAATTGCTGTATCTTAAAGAACAAGGAATTAAATGGCAGAAACTTAGATTGCAAGAAATGTAAATTGCAAGAATCTTAAATGGCAAGAATTGTAAATGACTTGAAATGTAAAGGGGATTGGGACTTGGATTTGCAAGATCTAAACAAAGAGAATGTAAATTGCATTAAACAGAAGAGTAAATGGGGAATGGGTTGAAACAGATTCTAAACAGAAAATTAAATGAGCAATTAAAGCAAGAAACAGAAAATTGAAATGGGAAATTGGATCTCAGGACCCAGAGACTAGAAAACCAAGTCTAGATCTCAATGCCTTCCTAGATCCAACAAGAACAATAGCAAGAGAATTTTAAATTGCAAGGAAATTAGATGAAGAAGCAAGTAAAAGAAACAGAAGCTTAATTGCAGTGAAAATCAACAAGATCCAAGGTGAGATTGAAACAGAATTCCTTCAATTCTCCAACCCAAGATCCAAGACAGAGTAATTGAAATTGAAAGCAATAAAACTAAGGAAATAAAGATCACTCAAGCTCCCCAAAACAGAAAAGGAAACTCTCTCAAACTCAAAAAGGGAAGCTCCCCGAATAAATTGAATCTAAGCCTATTTATACACTTTCTTCAATTGATCTTCAAGCCTTGAGTTGGGCTTTTGCTCTTGGTGGATTTGGGTTGAAAGAGGCCTTGGTTGATTGCTCTTGAAGTTTGGAGAGGAACCCAAGTGAACCAATTGAACCGGAATTGAGTTTTGCAAATTTGAATTCAAAGTTAGCCTCAAAGTTAGGGGGCTAACTTCAAAGCTAACTTTTCTAGCAGCAAAACAAATTTGCTGCACTTCACGTTTGGGCCAACGTTAGGGGGCTAACTTTGACCCTAACGTTGGCCTTGCTTTGAGTTGGAGTGGCGCCAACGTTAGCCTCCAAGTTAGGGGGCTAACGTTGGCGCAAACGTTGGCCACCCTGGGAGCAAGATTTCATGCCAACGTTAGCCTCCAAGTTAGGGGGCTAACGTTGGCGCTAACGTTGGCACACCCTGGGGAGAATTTCTCATGCCAACGTTAGCCTCCAAGTTAGGGGGCTAACGTTGGCGCAAACGTGGCTAACCCTGGGAGCAATTTTGAGCTTCCAACGTTAGCCTCCAAGTTAGGGGGCTAACGTTGAGGCTAACTTCAACTCCAACTTCATTTATTCCTGGTTCAATTTCACTTGATTCATTGTCTCCTCTTAGCTTCTAGCCATTCCTTCTCACTTCCATCCTTTTCCAAGCTTTCTTCACCTATCATAAATCAACCAAACACATCAAAGCTATGCTTGAAATCATGAGATGATCATTCTATCCTAATATGCACCAATTATGGCATCAAACCTCATGAAATTGCATTAATTTATCTATGGTTGATTCAATCAAAGGAAGCATGAAAATCTACCTAAATTGGCTTGCTTAAGCCTCAAGAAAGTGCATAATTCAAGTGAAAACAAAAGAAAAAGACTAGTAAAACTAGGCTAAGATGACTTGTCATCACAATACCAAACTTAAAGCTTGCTTGTCCCCAAGCAAGAAATGACTTATTAAGAAGAAAGAATGAAATGAAAGAGAATGTTCATGCTAGCAGAATGTTATTGGTAGTTCATGGGATTTTGTGTGGATATGCAATACTCACTCCTTATTGATTCTTAGGCCTAGAAAGTCTCCTTCAAGCTTCAAGCAACCTACTGCTATGACCTCTCATTATTCCTTCATCCTTGGCTGTTACTTTGTTCAAAGCTTTATTTGAGTGTCATGTGTAGCAAGTCCATTTTCTTTTCTTTATACTTGACACATTATTCACTATGGACACTTGGCTCACATTTCCCTTTAAACATTGATGCCCAGCACCTTTTTGGTTACTAAATGCCTTGTAGTTAGGTTGCTCTTGATAGTGGATTTTCAGCTGATGATCCCGGATTAGTTAATCCAAGTCACCGAGTGTTGAAGCACTCCAAAGAGCTTAGTAGTCCAAGCAGATCCTAATACACAGACACCACAGGCATATATTTTCAAGGTTCAAGCTATTGGTGTCCAGCTTTGTTTCCTTTTTTGTTTTCTTTGGTTCTGCCATCTTTTGGCTATTTCTTTTCTTTCTTTCTTTTTATTCTTCTTTTGAACCAAGGATTTTCTTATTGAGATTCATAGACAGTAGATCACTCTATTCTTAGAAAAAGACATCCTAGCTCTTTATTCACTAACAGTGAGTTTTTATACAATCACACACATACCACCACTTACTATTATTCTATTTCTTTCTAACAGAGAACTATCTCATTTCACAATCAAACATTTCTTTTATTGAATTAAAGATGCAGGGGACAGAACATGCTCTTAGTTAAGTGAAAGTAAACACACAAGCACAAGCTTAAACTAGCTTACTTATTTTAAGGTAAACACACATAATGCAAAGACTATTAAAATGACAACTTAAGGGTGCAAAGACACTTCAACAGATAGAATGCATGCTTTTTCTTTGTAGTGATGAATAAGGAGCAAGTCCACCTTTTATTTGTCATGCTTTTTCTTTCTTCTCTCATATACTTGGTTGTTGGTGTTCCCTGTGTCCTTGTTTGTTGTCTGTTGGCCCCGCCAAAACCCAGCTTTGTTCATCGTCTCCTCTACTCTATCTTCAAGCATCATGGCTTTGCTTACTTCTATTTCACTTTTCTCTTTGAAGTACTCTTCAAATGTTGGGAACGCTGGATCCATGTTGTGCAGATGATCTCTAATATAGTTCAGTTTGATTTGACTGTTAATATTGTAATCTGCTTGGACCTCATACCTCGCATCTTTGAGGGCTGCAGACTCATTGAGAGCTCTCATGGTTTCAGCCTGCATTTGTGCTAACTTCCCAAATGCCTCATGAGATTGAAAGGCATGCTCCTCTTGCATTGCAACAAATTTTGACTCAAACTCATTTTGTTGGTTCATCATTGCCAGTTGCCATTCTTTTTGTTCTTCGTAATGCTTCAAGTATTGTGAATGGTATTCTTCTTGCCTTTCTTGAATTCTTGTGTACTGGTGTGACAGTCTTCCAATTGCTTCTTGCATTTGAGTCATATCTATATTGCCATGTGGGACAAAGTGTGGCTGTTCCTCCTCCTCTTGTGATTCTTCTTCTGGTTGTGGCTCATCTTCGTCCATTGCTTCTTCTCTTTGCCTTCTTGGTCTTCGGCCATGATGTGCTTCGAGAGTCGTTGTCATTCTTTCAATGGTTATGGGTAAGCCTTGGCTTACCCACTTTGGATTTTCATCTTCCAGTGGTACTTTAGCCTTCACACACAACCTCCAAATGGTACTTGGATAGTACAACCAAGATCCGGATGCATTCTTCTCAGCAATCCGTTGGATATCTTTTGCAAGGATCTCATGGACTTTGATCTCTCCTCCTACCATGATGCAATGCAACATCACAGCTCTCTCCTTGTTAACTTATGAGGTGTTTACTGTGCCCAAAATTGATCTTTTCATCAGCTCATACCATCCTTTAGCTTCTGGGGTGAGGTCACATCTCTTCAAATACTTGTATCGGTTCTTCCCAGATCCTTCCCATTCGGAGTTCTCTAAACAAATATCTCTAGCAATCGCATCATAATCCTGATCCTCATTCAACCTTTGTTGGTATCCTGGTTCATTAAAGCGGACTGACTTTAGCCCCAAGACTTTCTTGATTGCATTTGAGCTAAAATCTACTTCCACTCCCCGCACATAGCTCTTGTATGTTGGTGGCTCACGCAAGTCAAGCCTTGGGACGTTGGCATAGAACTCTCTTACAATATTGGCATTGATTCGAGTATCTGGTGATGTAAGCTCCTCCCACCTCCTCTTTTGAATTTTGTTCTTCATTTCTTGACATCCATCATCCGGAAATAAGAATGGAATTTCTGGATAGATCTTCTTGTCGTTCATCCACTCCATTTGAAATTGATGGTATGAAGATTTGAATTTCCATCGGTCATATTCATGGGTGCTCTCCTCCACCATAGGTTCTTTTCCTTTTCTTCGTTTGGTTCTTGATGAGGAGGCCATGATCACTTAGTTGGTGGAGTTTTGTAAGGTTAGAGGGGGTGTGAAGAGTGTTGGAGAGTTTGATGTGAGTTTGGAGCACAAAGAGATGAGACCGAATTGGTTGGGATAAGAATTGATGAAGAGGTGTAGCTTATGATGAAGGATGAAAGAATTGAGGTTTCAATGCCACAAGGATTCGGTTATGTGCATGGCTAAAAGGTGGTGAGCTTTTTAAATGAGCAATGAAAGGCTAGGATGCAATTGGACTTAAGGGAATCAAAGGTATGTATGTAAGGATAAATGAAGACAAAATATACTCCTTGCCTTGCCTTTGCCGTGACCAACTTCTGAGGAATGGCAGATTCTTTTTTGATGTGATGATATTTTGTCTTCATGCTATGCTTTCCTTTGTCTTGTCTCTTTCATTGAAGATTCTTTGACTACCTAATCATCACAACAAGACAAAACACATTAGTTTATCCAACTATGGCTAGAGTTGTTCTTTTTATAGCAAAACAATTATTTAAACCGTGACACTCTCTTAGGAGGACACCAAACTTAGTGTTTGGTCATATAAAAAGAAAATAAGTCTCTTCCTCCAATTAGTGCTATGTCACAAGTTCGTAATAATTGTTTTTTGTTATCTTTTTTTTTTTTTTTTTTTTTTCATGAAGGATCAATTGTATCTCTAAATTAGTGCATCAAAGTTTGATGGACACCAAACTTGTTTCTTGACAAAAGGTGCTTCACAATTGATGCCTTCATTACCGAAAAAGAAATTGTCTATTTATGAGATTTTGGAAAATAACAATTGTATGATTATTGATGCATGAATTCCTAACTTTCCTGAAGTTATGTGAACACCAAACTTAGTGTTTGGCTATATGCTTTATCAAGACACTTCAAGCATGTAAAACGGAATTATTGCTTGAAAGCATACCAACTTCAGACAATGCATGCAATTAATGATCCTGTTCATGAAAGGAAAGAGAGTTCATGCTCAAATGGTCATAACTTATTGAATTTAAAATGACATGAATTTTTAAAGCATGGGTTGCCTCCCATGAAGCGCTCTTTTATTGTCATTAGCTTGACATTGAGGCTCTCTTTTATGGTGGTTGGTGCTTGTAGGGCCTTAATTTGTCTCCTCTGACTGTGATTCTTTTTCTTGTTTTCTGATGTTCAATCTCAGCATGCTCTAAAGAGAGTATATTGCTGACAGTGTAGTAGTCCTCAGTTTGTTGATTTGACCCCAGCTGTTGATATATTAGCTGTACTTTGTCACCTTTGGAAAGCCCCTCTGTTGGAATCTTCCTATTCTTCCAACCCCTTTTTGTCTTGTTCCTGCTTTTCATCCTTCCTTTTGTTGATCTTTCTTTTCTGGTCATGGGCTTCTCTTGGGGACCTCTCTTCTTTGTGGCTAATATTCCAATATCTTCTTGAGCTTCTTCATTAATTTGCACAATCCTTGTCCTTGGGGTGTTGCTGTGACTTTCCTTGTCATTTTCTCCCTTCAGTTGTGATCCTCCCTTATCAATTTCCATAGAGTCTTTCTTCTTTTCACTAAACTGTGCTTCTGATAAGACCTTCAGAATGACACTATGATCATGCATCCTGAGAGTTAACTCCCCTTTCTCTATGTCTATGATGGCTCTAGCCGTAGCCAAGAATGGTCGTCCCAATATAACAGAGTCACTATCATCCTCGTCTGACTCTAGAACCACAAAGTCAGCAGGGTATATAAGGCTGTCCACCTTGACCAACAGATTTTCAACTACACCCCTAGGGTGCACCATTGACTTATCTACCAGCTCCAGTGACATTTGTACTGGTTTGACTTCTTCTATAAGCAACTTTTTCACCAGGGAGGATGGTATTAAATTAATACTCGCTCCGAGATCGCACATTGCTTTAGTGATGGTCACTTCCCCAATGGTGCAGGGTAACAAGAAACTCCCTGGGTCCTCAAGTTTGGGAGGCAGCCCTTTTTGAATCAAGACTCTGCATTCCTCAGTGAGTGATATGATTCCCTTCTCATCCCAACTTCTTTTCTTGTTGATAAGGTCTTTCAAGAACTTGGCATATAAAGGCATTTGCTCAAGTGCTTCAGCTAGAGGAATATTGATTTCCAGCTTCTTGAAGGTCTCAAGGAACTTGTGGAAATGTTGGTCCTCAACCTCTTTGTTGAATTTCTGAGGATATGGCAGTTGAGATGTGATGCTCTTTTCGATCTGCTGCTTTCCTTGATTCTTTTCCTTTGAGCTATGTGGCTGGTCCCCCTGTTCTTTGAGTTTCTCATTGTTTTTGGTCGGCATCACAACTTGCTCCTCAGCTTGATCTGCTTTTGTTTGCTTCTCTTCCTCTGGTTGTTTCTTTGGAGTGTCATTGTTGCTCATCAATATTCTCCCACTTCTCAATTGTATTGCCTTACACTCCTCCTTGGGATTTGGGATTGTGTCACTAGGCAATGAGCTTGAAGGTCTCTCAACGGACATTTGCTTGGAAATTTGCCCGATCTGCCTTTCTAGGTTCTTTATGGAGGCCTCATGATTTTTGTTTGTCATTTCTTGTAATTTCATCATTTTTTCTATCATGGTTTCCAAGTTGGTGATTCTTTGGGGTTCAGGTGGTGCTTGTGGTGGGTTATGAGATGTGGTTGGTGGATGATAGGAATTTTGATTAGTGGATTGGTACTGGTTGGGATTGGGGTAAGTGGTTTGTGGTTTTCTATAGGTATTTTGGTTGGTTTGTTGCTGGTTGAAATTTTGATTGTGTCTTGGGTTGTTTTGGTTTGAGTTTCTCTGCCATGGTTGTTGGTTTTGGTTGTGAGTGTCTCCCCATCTGAGATTGGGGTGATTCTTCCATGAGGGGTTGTATGTATCACCATAAACTTCATTTGAATTAGAATGCATATACTGAACTTGTTCTTGCTGTGGCTCTTCTTGAACTTCTTCATTTTGTCCCCATGTGGTTGATGGTTGGCTAGTGTTGACTGCTGCAACTTGAAGGTTGTCAATCCTCTTGGTCATTTGCTCAAATTGTTGTTGAATTTGCTGCTGCATTAGTTTGTTTTGAGCCAGGATTGAATCCACTCCTTCTAGCTCCATTACTCCTCTTCTCTGTGATGGTTGGCGACTTCTTTGATGAGCAAAGAAGTATTGATTGTTGGCCACCATATCAATAAGTTCTTGGGCCTCCTCTGCAGTTTTCATGAGTTGCAAGGAACCTCCAGCTGAGTGATCCAATGATTCCTGAGACTTCAGTGTTAAGCCTTCATAGAAGTTTTGCAGCTTCTCCCATTCATTAAACATGTTGGAAGGGCACTTTCTGACTAGAGCTTTGTACCTCTCCCATGCCTCATAGATGGGTTCATTCTCCATTTGTGTGAACGTTTGTACCTCGGCCTTCAACCTTATAACTCTCTGTGGTGGATAAAACTTGGCAAGGAACTTGGTCACCAAGTCATCCCAATTGTTGATGCTGTCCCTTGGAAATGATTCCAACCATTGTGTAGCCTTATCCCTGAGAGAGAATGGGAATAGCATTAATTTGTAGCTGTCAGGTGGTACTCCATTGGTTTTGACAGTGTTGCATATCCTCAAGAAGGTGGATAAGTGTTGATGTGGGTCCTCAAGTGATCCTCCACCAAAAGAGCAATTATTCTGAACCAAAGTGATGAGTTGTGGCTTAAGTTCAAAATTGTTTGCATTGACATTTGGAGCCAAGATGCTGCTCCCACAATGTCTAGGATTGGCAAAGGTGTAGGAAGCCAAAACTCTCCTCTGAGGTGGGTTTTCATTGTTGTTCCCTGCTCCTCCTGGTGGATTAGTTGAATGTTCCTCCATCTCATGAAATTCTTCTTCTGATTCCTCTTCTCCAACAATATTCTTTCCTCTTTCAGCTCTCCTTAACCTCCTGAGGGTCCTCTCATCTTGTTCATGAAGATTTAGTGTGGTTCTTCGTGTACCTGACATACAAGCATATCATATGAAATGTGCACACCAATGATACTTCAATCTACTGCTAAATTGAAGGTTGGGTTAGTTTAAGCAAATAAACAAACAGTTAATGGGTTAGTCAAAATTAAAGAAAAAGTGCTTGATCTAAACTTACCACCTCACTTAATCATTGTCAATCTATTTCAATCCCCGGCAACGGCGCCAAAAACTTGATGGTAAATTTTGGTTGAAAAATTAATTTCTCCCAAAATAACACAATCTAACCGGCAAGTGCACCGGGTGTCATCAAGTAATAAAACTCACGGGTGTGAGGTCGATCCCACAGGGATTGAAGGATTGAGCAATTTTAGCTTAGTGGTTGAATTAGTCAAGCGAATCAAGATTTGGTTGATTGAGTTGCAGAATTTAAATTGCATTGAAAGTAAAGAGAACAAGAATTAAAGTGCTGTATCTTAAAGAACAAGGAATTAAACGGCAGAAACTTAGATTGCAAGAAATGTAAATTGCAAGAATCTTAAATGGCAAGAATTGTAAATGACTTGAAATGTAAAGGGGATTGGGACTTGGATTTGCAAGATCTAAACAAAGAGAATGTAAATTGCATTAAACAGAAGAGTAAATGGGGAATGGGTTGAAACAGATTCTAAACAGAAAATTAAATGAGCAATTAAAGCAAGAAACAGAAAATTGAAATGGGAAATTGGATCTCAGGACCCAGAGACTAGAAAACCAAGTCTAGATCTCAATGCCTTCCTAGATCCAACAAGAACAATAGCAAGAGAATTTTAAATTGCAAGGAAATTAGATGAAGAAGCAAGTAAAAGAAACAGAAGCTTAATTGTAGTGAAAATCAACAAGATCCAAGGTGAGATTGAAACAGAATTCCTTCAATTCTCCAACCCAAGATCCAAGACAGAGTAATTGAAATTGAAAGCAATAAAACTAAGGAAATAAAGATCACTCAAGCTCCCTAAAACAGAAAAGGAAACTCTCTCAAACTCAAAAAGGGAAGCTCCCCGAATAAATTGAATCTAAGCCTATTTATACACTTTCTTCAATTGATCTTCAAGCCTTGAGTTGGGCCTTTGCTCTTGGTGGATTTGGGTTGAAAGAGGCCTTGGTTGATTGCTCTTGAAGTTTGGAGAGGAACCCAAGTGAACCAATTGAACCGGAATTGAGTTTTGCAAATTTGAATTCAAAGTTAGCCTCAAAGTTAGGGGGCTAACTTCAAAGCTAACTTTTTCTAGCAGCAAAACAAATTTGCTGCACTTCACGTTTGGGCCAACGTTAGGGGGCTAACTTTGACCCTAACGTTGGCCTTGCTTTGAGTTGGAGTGGCGCCAACGTTAGCCTCCAAGTTAGGGGGCTAACGTTGGCGCAAACGTTGGCCACCCTGGGAGCAAGATTTCATGCCAACGTTAGCCTCCAAGTTAGGGGGCTAACGTTGGCGCTAACGTTGGCACACCCTGGGGAGAATTTCTCATGCCAACGTTAGCCTCCAAGTTAGGGGGCTAACGTTGGCGCAAACGTGGCTAACCCTGGGAGCAATTTTGAGCTTCCAACGTTAGCCTCCAAGTTAGGGGGCTAACGTTGAGGCTAACTTCAACTCCAACTTCATTTATTCCTGGTTCAATTTCACTTGATTCATTGTCTCCTCTTAGCTTCTAGCCATTCCTTCTCACTTCCATCCTTTTCCAAGCTTTCTTCACCTATCATAAATCAACCAAACACATCAAAGCTATGCTTGAAATCATGAGATGATCATTCTATCCTAATATGCACCAATTATGGCATCAAACCTCATGAAATTGCATTAATTTATCTATGGTTGATTCAATCAAAGGAAGCATGAAAATCTACCTAAATTGGCTTGCTTAAGCCTCAAGAAAGTGCATAATTCAAGTGAAAACAAAAGAAAAAGACTAGTGAAACTAGGCTAAGATGACTTGTCATCAACTACCACGCTTTCGCCACGCTTTAAAAGTGTGGCCATATTTGGTCTACTGTCACGCTTGAAAAGCGTGGCCAAATCTACCCTATCGCCACGCTTTTACAGCGTGGCCATATCTGGTCTACTGTCACGCTTGAAAAGCGTGGCCAGATCTTCCCTATCGCCACGCTTTTACAGCATGGCTATATCTCTGCCTATCGCCACGCTTTAAAAGCGTGGCCGTATTTCCCACCTATAGCCACGCTTTTACAAGTGGCAGTTTGTAAAAAAGCGTGGCAATAGGCTGCAAAAAGCGTGGCGATAGAGCAACCGCCACCTTTTGATAGGTCACCCTTTCAAAAGCGTGGCGGTAGCTCAAAAAGCATGGCGAAAAGCTATCGCCACGCTTTTTTGAGCTTTTCGCCACGCTTTTTTTCTTGTAGTGTTTATTAAATTTTTTTTTAAATTCTTAAAAAGATAAGAATTGAAAAATTTTGAAATTGAAATCTGATTTTTTATATAAAATTAGTTAGAAAAGATATTTTTTTTTGAATTTTGAATTTTATGATGAAAGAGAAAAGCACACAAAAGATACAAGACTTAAAATTTTTAGATCTAATGCTCCTTATTTTCGAAAATTTTGGAGGGAAAACACCAAGGAATACCAAACTTAAAAATTTTAAGATCAAGACACAAGAAAAACTCAAGAACACCTTGAAGATTCACAAGAACAACAAGAACATAAGAAAGAACACCAAACTTAAAATTTTTAGAAAACCAAGACAAATTTTCGAAAATTAACGAAAAATTAACAAGAAAACACCAAACTTAGAGTTTGGCACAAGATTCAATCAAAGAAAAATTATTTTTGAAAAAGATTTTAAAAAAGAAAATGCCCAATTGCCAAGAACATAAGCCAACGCTATAACCAACTGAGCTAAAAATATAACGTATTTTAAAGATGTATTATTTTTATGGATAAAAGTATAATTTTTGAAAGTTAATGTTTTGAAAAAACACAAGAAAAACAAGAAAAGACACAAAATAAGAAAAACTCAAGATCAAACAAGAAAAATAAACAAAAAACAACTTGAAGATCAATGAAGAACAAAAAACACAAATTCGAAAATTCAAAGAAAAATATAAAATATGCAATTAACACCAAACTTTGAACAAGACACTAAACTCACGAAAAAAAAATTAAAAATTGATAAAGAAAAATAATATTTTTGAAAAAATTTTTTTGAAAAGAAATTATCCTATCAGAATTTAATGACTCTATAGCAACAAAAATAAATTATTCCTAATCTAAGAAATAAAATAAACCTTTAGTTGTTCAAACTCGAATAATCCCCGGCAACGGCGCCAAAAACTTGGTGCACGAATTTGCAATCCGTACAACTAACCAGCAAGTGCACTGGGTCGTCCAAGTAATACCTTACGTGAGTAAGGGTCGATCCCACAGAGATTATTGGTTTGAAGCAATCTATGTTTATTTTATTAATCTTAGTAAGGATGTCAATAAGGTTATTTGGATTTAAGTGTAAGAAGTAAAAGTGTTTGGAATAAGTAATTGTTACTTTATTAATGAAGAATATGCTGGGGTTTTGGAGATGTTTTGTCCTCTGAACTTCAACTCTTCCTTGAAATCCTTTTCTACACACAAGGCTCCTTCCATGGCAAGCTGTATGTAGGGTGTCACCATTGTCAGTGGCTACCTCCCATCCTCTCAGTGAAAACGTTCCAGATGCTCTGTCATAGCATGGCTAATCAGCTGTTGGTTCTCGATCATGTTGGAATAGGATCCATTGATCCTTTTGCGTTTGTCATCACGCCCAGCAATCGTGAGTTTGAAGCTCGTCACAGCCATTCAATCCTTGAATCCTACTCGGAATACCACAGACAAGGTTGAGACCTTCCGGATCCTCAAGAGTGGCCGCCATCAATTCTAGCTTATACCACGAAGATTCTGATTAAGGAATCTAAGAGAAGCTCATTCAGTCTGATGTAGAACGGAGGTGGTTGTCAGGCACACGTTCATGGATCTGAGGAAGGTGATGAGTGATGTGCGGAAAACAATCCGACACAAAACTCACCGGCAAGTGTACCGGGTCGCATCAAGTAATAATAACTCACATGAGTGAAGTCGATCCCATAGGGATTGAAGGATTGAGCAATTTTAGTTTAGTGGTTGATTTAGTCAAGCGAATCAAGTATTGGTTGAGTGATTTGTGTTTAACAGGAGCTAAATTGCTTGGAATGTAAAGGGGGAAGGGAAATTTGCAGTAAATTAAAGAGCAGGAAAGTAAACTTGCAGAATCTTAAAGAACAAGAAAGTAAATGACAAAAACTTAAAGTGCAAGAAATGTAAATTGCAGTAACTTAAATTGCAAGGAATATAAATTGCTTGAATGTAAAAGGGATTTGAGGACAGGGATTTCAGAATTTAAACAAGAGAAATTGAATTGCAACAATCAATAGAACAGAAATTGAACTAGAAGCAATTAGAATTCAAACAGTAAGGAAATTAAGTGCAGCAAAGGTTCACAGAAGAACCAAAAGTAAATTGGGATCTCAGGACTCCAGAGACTAGGTAGCAAAGCCTAGATCTCAATTGCCTTCCCAGATCCAAGCTCACAAAGCAATTAACAAGAAATTGAAGAAGAAGCAGTAGAGGAAATGTGTTTGAATTCAATTATGCAAAAATGAAATCAAAGAGATTTTGAATGGAGATTGAGACAGAATTTCCTCCATTCTTCACACCCAAAACTCAAAACAAGAAAAGTAAAAGTGCCCAAGCAAGAACGAGGAAGAAGAGAGATCAATTCTCCTCCCCAAATTCTCTGAAATCTCAGTGAAGTCACCAAGAGAAGTTTCAGAATTCAAAGCTCCAAAGGAAGTATTAAATTCAAAAATCAAGTAAAAGGTAAATGTCAAAAGTTCAAAAGTGAAAGTAAAGGTCCTAATTACATCAAACTAACTCCTATTTATACACTTTCTATTCTTGGATCTTGGGATTTGGATGGGCTTTTGATTTGGTGAAGAATTGAATTAAATTGGATTTTTAATTCAATTTTTGGCCCATGAGAAGTTGCTTCCAGGAGGCTGCCCTGCCCTTGTGGAGGGCAGGGCAGGATTTGGTGCTTGGTGCGTGCGTGGTGCGGCGTGGTGCAGGCTTGGTGCGCAGAATGCTGCCCTGCCCTCGCGGAGGGCAGGGCAGAAAAAGTTGGTGCGCCAGAATTGTGCTGTGGTGCGCTGTTGGTGCTGCCAGAATCCTGCCACAACAACATGCTGCCCTGCCCTCGCGGAGGGCAGGGCAGTGTTTCCACTTTGACGTCCCGAGTTCGAAACTTGGATGCTACACACGCTTCCCATTTTCCTTGGCTTTCTTGGTACCAAAGTGAGGCTTAATTCCTTGCTTCCTCATGGTCCCGTGTTCAACTCTTGTGGCAAGCATTGTAGACATTTTCCTTTGATTTTCTTCCCTTGGTGAGCCCGATACTGCCCTTGTGGAGGGCAGGGCAAGTTTTGTTCTTCTTGATTCCAAGGCACAGATTTGTGCTCTGCCCTTGTAGTGGGCAGGGCAGAATTGCCTTTTATGCTTTGTTCCCTTATGTTGCCCTCCTAGAGGGCAGTGTGCCCTTGTGGAGGGCAATGCTTGCCTTCCTCATGTTGTGCGCCACACTTCTTCTCTCTTTGACCACATTTTCTTCTCCTTGGGCCACACTTCCTTAGGCCACGCTTTTCCTTTTTTTCTTTTCTTCACCTACAATAAACCAAAACAACCACTCCAAGTATCACTAAATTCACAAGGCTTATAAATCAATTAAAAATCAATTAAATTTAGCTTAAACCTCATGAGTTAACATTAATTTTATGGTGGTTGTTTGATTTAAAGAAGTTATGCATTTTCACTCCAAATCAATTACTTAAGATGCAAGAAAGTGCATAAAGACTAACAAAACAAGTAAAATTAGCGAGAAAAATGGGTATATGATGACTTGTCATCACAACACCAAACTTAAATCTTGCTTGTCCCCAAGCAAGCATCAAATTTAAGAGCAATTGAAATGAATAAGAAAAGAACACATATCCTTATTAGGCATATAGCAGAACTTGATTTTTGGGGTCTTCATGCAGACAATGATAACTCAAGTTATTGTTTGCTGTTACATAGTATACATTTTTCATCAAAGGTTTGCTAAACTTGCTGTTATAAGACTTGCTCTTTAATTACTCCCTTGCTAACTTTTCTTTCTTATAATGCTTAACAAGCTTATTCTTTTGGAGGTTTGGTGTCTAATGTTGCAGTAGTAGCCTTTGGCTTTATTTTTTTTTTCTTTTACTCAACATCTTTCCACCACAGACACATGGCTCACTATTTCTTCCTAGGATCATTGATGCCCAGCATCTCTTTGGATAACTAAATGTTCTGTATCTAAGTTCCTCTTTATTGTGGACTTTCAATTGGCCATCCCAAATCAGTTGATCTAAGTGACCGGGTTTTAAAATACCCCTTAGAATTTACTCATCCAAGCATATCTTAGTACAAGAACACCACAGGCATATGTCCTAGGGTCCAAGCTATTGGTGTCCAACCTTTATTCTTTGTTTTTCTTGCCACTTTGACTTTTTCTTCTTCCTTTTCTTTCTGTTTTTGTTCCCAAGGGCTTTTTCCTTTATTGATAAGAATCTTTGTAACAGCAAGCTAACTCACACTTGAATGAGAATGATATTATGCAGCAATTATTTCATGAGTTATGCATTTAATCAAACACATATACCACCATTAACTTCCATTCTTACTTATGCAATATTGGATATTTCACTTTTCAATTCAAACAATTCTCTTTTATTCAAGCATATGGGAAACAAAACAAAATTAAAGCTAAGTGATGAATGACAAGCATTATGCAGATTTAGCATACATAATCAAACAATTTCACTTGCAACTAAATAAACACTTTAGCAGGATATATAATGGTTCCCATGTTCAAAATAATACACAGCAGCAAGGATTAAGTTTAGATACAACCTTTGAAGTTGCAGCCCTTTGATTCTTCCTTCTGTTGTGTTTTCTTTGAGTTAGGATGCACAATATCTTCAATTATTGACTCATGTCCTGCCTAATTCTCAAAGTTGCTTGCTTCTCAAGCCCTTAAGTGTATGGTTAGTATGCATAAATTGAGTGTGGCTCTTGGATTTGTTTTGGTGTGTGAACACCAAACTTAATTGTTTGCCACTGTCTCAAATGCAACAAGTTAACCATATTTGAAACCCTGTGTCCTTGCTAAAGGTTATGGAATCAAAGCTAGAAAGCAGTTAAGTAGTTGAATAATTTGTTTGATTGCTTGGAGCTAGCATTATGCAAGAGGTGAGAATGTGCTTTTTAATGAAATTTTTGGTGGGACACCAAACTTAGAATCCTTCATTCTCCCTTGATTTGTTTTGGTGTGCAACACCAAACTTAGCTCCTTGCAATGCATACCAATTATTCAACATTTTTTTTTTGAAAAAGTTATGAAAAGAAAACTACCTCAGGTTGGGTTGCCTCCCAACAAGCGCTTCTTTATTGTCATTAGCTTGACATCCTCCATTCTTTGATCATGGAGGCTGAAAATCATAGTGCCTCAGCTTTTCACCTCTTATTGTGAACTTCCTTCCAGTCTCCTCTTTGATGATCTCTAGGTGTTCAAGTGAAAGGACCCGGTTCACAGTGTAGTATTCAGATAACTGTGGAGACACCTTCATTGGTTGGGTGTTTAACACCACTTTATCCCCTGGTGAAAAGCCTTCAGTAGGGATTTTCTTGTTTCTCCACCCTCTTGGCCTTTTTTTCTTTTCTTTTTCAAAAGATACTCCCTGCCTTGGTTGTTCTTTGTCTGGGATGTTGAATTTCTCATCTGGGGGTTTTGGATCTAGTTCCTCCTTGACTTCTTTGGTTTGTTGCACCATCTCTACTGCTTTCCAGCATGGATTTAGAAGTCTTGGAGTTAACTCATTGACTGCCTCCTTCAAACTTTGATCTCTGGCCTTATCCTTCATAAAAGCTTCTTCTTGAATGGGTTCATGCAAGGTTTTAAAAACATGGAATGCTAGATGCTCATCATGCACTCTCAGCAACAATTCCCCTTTTTCCACATCTATCAATGCTCTGCCCGTAGCTAGGAAAGGCCTTCCCAGGATGATGGGAGTGTCAGGGTCCTCTTCTATATCTGAGATAACAAAGTCAGCAGGGAGAAAGAATTTTCCCACTTTTACCAACACATTCTCCACAACTCCCAGTGCTTGCTTAGTGGATTTGTCAGCCATTTGGAGAACTATTTGTGTGGACTTCAACTCAGAAATTTGAAGTTTCTTCATTAGAGACAAAGCCATCAAGTTTATGCTTGCACCGAGGTCACAGAATGACTTCTCAATTGTTATGTTTCCTATGGTGCAAGGTATGTAAAAAGTCCCAGGATCATCTTTCTTCTCTGGCAACTCTCTTTGGAGGATAGCACTACATTCCTTTGTCATCTCAATAATCTGTCCTTCCTTCAGGGATCTTTTCTTTGTCAGCACTTCCTTCATTAATTTGGCATATAGTGGCATCTGTTCAAGTGCTTCCAAGAAAGGAATATTGATGCTAAGTGTCTTGAATATGTCCAGGAATTTTGAGTATTGCTTATCCTCATTTTCTTTTTTAAACCTCTGAGGGTATGGAAGTTTGGGGACACAAGGATTCACTCCTTCGCTCTTCTCTTGTAGTTGTGATTCAAGGGTGTTCTTATATCCCTTTGAAATTTTTGCATTTTTGGTTTCTAGATCCTCTTTACTTTTCCCTTCTGTCTCTTCTTGTGAAACTTCTCTGTTGTGTTTGTCCTGATTGATGGCTTCCTTCTTCATAGTCTTCTCACTTCCCATTGTGATTGCTTTGCACTCCTCCCATTTTGTGGCTTTTCCTTTGTCCCTTGGGTGTTCTTCAGTGACATTGGGGAAGGCATTTGCTCTCTTCTCATCCATTTCTGAAATTTGCTTAGCCATTTGCCCCATGTGTCTCTCAAGGTTTCTGATTGAGGTTTCTTGGTTTTTGAATGCCAGGGTCTGATCTTTCCTTGCAGCTTCCTGATCTTGTCTTGCCATTTCTTGATTTTTCATGAGTTTCTCCATCATTTTCTCTAGACTTGAGATTCTTTGAGAGTCTGAATTTGGTTGTGGTTGTGTGAAATGAGATGGTTGTTGTTGGAAGTTGTTTGAATTAATGTGGGGGTACTTTATGGGTGGGATGTGGATGTGGAAAAGTTATTCTGGTGGTTTTGTGAGTTGTTATGGGGTTGGTGATATGTGTTTTGTGAATTTTTGAATTGGTTAGTATTATTGGATGAATGGTTATGGTTGCTTGTGTTGCTGAGGCTGCCAGAGTTGAAGTCCCTTTGTCCTTGATTCTGATGCTCACCCCACCTTGAATTAGAATGAGTCTTCCAGGGTGTCTTGTGTGCATTACCATGAAAATTATGTTGAAATGAACTTGAAGTATTGTTCATGCATTGCACCTGCTCAGGGCTTTGTTGCTCAAAATTGAATGTCCCAAAACTTTCTTCAGATTGATTCCACCCATGTGAGGTTTGAGATTGGCATTGTGTGTTTATTGCAACACCTTGCAGTCCATCAATTTTCTTGGCCATCATTTCTATTTGTTGCTGAAGCTGTTGATGCATCTGTTTGTTTTGTGCAAAGAGAACGTCAACACCTTCAAGCTCCAGCACATCCCTTCTCTAGGCTGGTTGGCGTTGTCTTTGATGAGCAAAGAAATATTGATTGTTTGCCACCATCTCTATGAGGTTTTGGGCTTCCTCTGCTGTCTTCATTAGCTGCAATGAGCCTCCTGCTGAATGATCTAATGCTTCTTGAGCTTTCTGGGTTAACCCTTCATAGAAGTTTTGGAGTTTATCCCACTCACTAAACATTTCTGGGGGACATTTCCTGATTAAGGCCTTGTATCTCTCCCAGGCATCATACAGCGACTCTCCATCCATTTGAATGAATGTTTGCACCTCTGTTTTCAGCTTGATAATCCTTTGGGGAGGATAGAACTTGGCTAGGAATTTGCTCACTAAGTCTTCCCAATTATTGATGCTTTCTTTGGGAAATGTCTCTAGCCATTGAGTGGCCTTATCCTTCAGAGAGAATGGAAACAACAGTAGCTTGTAGATGTCTGGATGCACACCACTTGTTTTGACAGTTTCACAAATTCTAAGGAAGATGGATAAGTGTTGGTTTGGATCTTCAAGTGGACTTCCTCCATAAGAGCAATTGTTCTGCACCAGAGTGATAAGTTGAGGCTTCAACTCAAAATTATTTGCATGAACGTTGGGAGTGAGTATGCTACTCCCACAGTTTCTTGCATTGGGGATAGTGTAAGAGGCCAACACCCTTCTTGCAGGCTGGGTATTGTTGCTCACTCCCTCTTCACGCACCTCAGCATTCATGACTTGCAAGAATCACAAACAAACCAAATGAAACATGGACATTCTAATGCTCGAATGTGGTTAGAGGGTTAGGTGACACAATGTGTCAAACAGTTAATGTGCTTAGTTAAAAAGAAAAAAAATGCTTAATCTAGACCACCACCTTACTTAATCATTGTCAATCTAATTCAATCCCCAGCAACGGCGCCAAAAACTTGATGTGCGGAAAACGATCCGACACAAAACTCACCGGCAAGTGTACCGGGTCGCATCAAGTAATAATAACTCACATGAGTGAGGTCGATCCCACAGGGATTGAAGGATTGAGCAATTTTAGTTTAGTGGTTGATTTAGTCAAGCGAATCAAGTATTGGTTGAGTGATTTGTGTTTAACAGGAGCTAAATTGCTTGGAATGTAAAGGGGGAAGGGAAATTTGCAGTAAATTAAATAGCAGGAAAGTAAACTTACAGAATCTTAAAGAACAAGAAAGTAAATGACAGAAACTTAAAGTGCAAGAAATGTAAATTGCAGTAACTTAAATTGCAAGGAATATAAATTGCTTGAATGTAAAAGGGATTTGAGGACAGGGATTTCAGAATTTAAACAAGAGAAATTGAATTGCAACAATCAATAGAACAGAAATTGAACTAGAAGCAATTAGAATTCAAACAGTAAGGAAATTAAGTGCAGCAAAGGTTCACAGAAGAACCAAAAGTAAATTGGGATCTCAGGACTCCAGAGACTAGGTAGCAAAGCCTAGATCTCAATTGCCTTCCCAGATCCAAGCTCACAAAGCAATTAACAAGAAATTGAAGAAGAAGCAGTAGAGGAAATGTGTTTGAATTCAATTATGCAGAAATGAAATCAAAGAGATTTTGAATGGAGATTGAGACAGAATTTCCTCCATTCTTCATACCCAAAACTCAAAACAAGAAAAGTAAAAGTGCCCAAGCAAGAACGAGGAAGAAGAGAGATCAATTCTCCTCCCCAAATTCTCTGAAATCTCAGTGAAGTCACCAAGAGAAGTTGCAGAATTCAAAGCTCCAAAGGAAGTATTAAATTCAAAAGTCAAGTAAAAGGTAAATGTCAAAAGTTCAAAAGTGAAAGTAAAGGTCCTAATTACATCAAACTAACTCCTATTTATACACTTTCTATTCTTGGATCTTGGGATTTGGATGGGCTTTTGATTTGGTGAAGAATTGAATTAAATTGGATTTTTAATTCAATTTTTGGTCCATGAGAAGTTGCTTCCAGGAGGCTGCCCTGCCCTTGTGGAGGGCAGGGCAGGATTTGGTGCTTGGTGCGTGCGTGGTGCGGCGTGGTGCAGGCTTGGTGCGCAGAATGCTGCCCTGCCCTCGCGGAGGGCAGGGCAGAAAAAGTTGGTGCGCCAGAATTGTGCTGTGGTGCGCTGTTGGTGCTGCCAGAATCCTGCCACAACAACATGCTACCCTGCCCTCGCGGAGGGCAGGGCAGTGTTTCCACTTTGACGTCCCGAGTTCGAAACTTGGATGCTACACACGCTTCCCATTTTCCTTGGCTTTCTTGGTACCAAAGTGAGGCTTAATTCCTTGCTTCCTCATGGTCCCGTGTTCAACTCTTGTGGCAAGCATTGTAGACATTTTCCTTTGATTTTCTTCCCTTGGTGAGCCCGATACTGCACTTGTGGAGGGCAGGGCAAGGTTTTGTTCTTCTTGATTCCAAGGCACAGATTTGTGCTCTGCCCTTGTAGTGGGCAGGGCAGAATTGCCTTTTATGCTTTGTTCCCTTATGTTGCCCTCCTAGAGGGCAGTGTGCCCTTGTGGAGGGCAATGCTTGCCTTCCTCATGTTGTGCGCCACACTTCTTCTCTCTTTGACCACATTTTCTTCTCCTTGGGCCACACTTCCTTAGGCCACGCTTTTCCTTTTTTTCTTTTCTTCACCTACAATAAACCAAAACAACCACTCCAAGTATCACTAAATTCACAAGGCTTATAAATCAATTAAAAATCAATTAAATTTAGCTTAAACCTCATGAGTTAACATTAATTTCATGGTGGTTGTTTGATTTAAAGAAGTTATGTATTTTCACTCCAAATCAATTACTTAAGATGCAAGAAAGTGCATAAAGACTAACAAAACAAGTAAAATTAGCGAGAAAAATGGGTATATGATGACTTGTCATCAATGAGTGTCACGGATCATCACCTTCTTCATGTTTAAGCGCGAATGAACATCTTAGATAGGAACAAGCGTGTTTAAATGGAAAACAAAGGTAATTGTATTAATTCATCGAGACGCTGCAGAGCTCCTCACCCTCAACAATGGAGTTTAGAGACTCATGCTGCCAAAAGGTACAAATTTTAGATCTAAAATGTCATGAGGTGCAAAGTAAATCTCTAAAAGTTGTTTAAATAGTAAACTAGTAACCTAGGTTTACAGAAAATGAGTAAACTATGATAGATAGTGCAGAAATCCACTTATGGGGCCCACTTGGTGTGTGATGGGGCTGAGACTTAAGCTTCTCACGTGCCTGGGGCTGTTTTGGGCGTTCAACGCCAGGTTGTAACCTATTTCTGGCGTTGAACTCCAGCTTGTAACCTGTTTCTGGCGCTGGACGCCAGACAGCAGCATGATACTGGCGTTGAACGCCAGTTTACGTCATCTATCTTCGTGAAAAGTATGAACTATTATATATTGCTGGAAAGCCCTGAATGTCTACTTTCCAACGCAATTGAGAGCGCGCCAATGGGACTCCTGTAGCTCCAGAAAATCCATTTCGAGTGCAGGGAGGTCAGAATCCAACAGCATCAGTAGTCCTTTTTCAACCTAACTTAAATTTTTTCTCAGCTCCCTCAATTTCATCCAGAAAATACCTGAAATCACAGAAAAACACACAAAATCATAGTAAAGTCCAGAAATATGATTTTTGACTAAAAACTAATAATATTCTACTAAAAACTAATTAAAACATACTAAAATCTACATGAAATTACCCCCAAAAAGCGTATAAAATATCTGCTCATCACAACACCAAACTTAAACTGTTGCTTGTCCTCAAGCAACTAGATAAATAAAGTAGGATGAAAAGAAATTAAGAAGTAATAATATTTCAGAGTTTTTAAGTGGAGCTAAGATTCTTATTAGATGAGTGGGGCTTGTAGCTTTTTGTTTCTGAACAGTTTTGGCATCTCCCTTTATCCTTTGAAATTCAGAATGATTGGCATCCATAGGAACTCAAAATTCAGATAGTAGTATTGATTCTCCTAGTGTAGTATGTTGATTCTTGAACACAGTTACTTTATGAGTCTTGGCCGTAGCCCTAAGCACTTTGTTTTCCAGTATTACCACCGGATACATAAATGCCACAGACACATGACTGGGTGAACCTTTTCAGATTGTGACTCAGCTTTGCTAAAGTCCCCAGTTAGAGGTGTCCAGAGCTCTTAAGCACACTCTTTTTCCTTTGGATCACGACTTTAACCACTCAGTCTCAAGTTTTTCACTTGGACCTGCATGCCACAAAAACATGGTTAGGGACAGCTTGATTTAGCCGCTTAGGCCTGGAACTATTTCCTTGGGCCCTCCTATCCACTGATGCTCAAAGCCTTGGATCCTTTTCTTAATCCAATGATTCCTTGTAATTTTTTTTCCTGCTTTTTCTTGCTTCAAGAATCAAATTCATGATTTTTCAGATCATCAATACTATTTTTCGTGTTGCTCATTCTTTCAAGAGCCAACATTCGTAAAATTCAGGATAAAATATGCACTGTTCAAGCATTCATTTAGAGAACAAAAAGTATTGCCACCACATATAACTAATTATAATTTTTATTATTAAGAACTCGAAAAATATAAATTACTTCTTTATTCTAAAAATCTACTATTTTATTCATGTCTGATGATGATGAGAAAAATAAATTATAACTTAATTGGAAATAAAAACCAGAATAGATATGCTAATTACTACTACTACTATTGTATGACTTCTAAGGTAAATTTCTATAATAACACTATCACAGAGTTAAAGCTAAAATTAGAACTCAACAACCTGTGTTTTGAGAAGTAGATGTTCCTCTGATCTGTGGGGTACTTGGTCCTTCAAGGATTAATTTTTGGCACTTCAGCTCCCTTAAATCGCGCCCTTGCTCTTCTTGTTCCTTAAGCAGTTTGCAAAGCATGCTACTTTGATTGTTCTTTTCTTCCTTTATTTGGTTCATAGCTTCTTGCAATTTGGAAATAGATGCCTCAAGATGTTCCCAATATTCGAATTGAGGAAGAGCTGAGAGGACTTCCTGTGCTCTCCTCTTGATTGGATCATCCTGCAGTTGTTGTCTGTCCATTGATATTCTAGTGATTGGCCTCTCAACTGAGATATACTCTGTTATTCCCATCTTCACTCTGGCATCTCTGCAAAGCATAGAAATTAAGCTTGGATAGGCCAATCTGGCATCCTTGGAATTCCTGTTTGCTATTTTGTATAGTTCACACGAGATCAGTTGATGGACTTCTACTTATTTTCCCAACATGATGTAGTGAATCATCAATGCTCTTTTAATAGTAACTTCAGAACGGTTGCTGGTGGGCAATATAGAACGCCCAATGAAATCCAGCCAGCCTCTGGCTGCTGGTTTCTGATCTTCTCTTTTGAGTTGATTTGGGATGCCAGTTGTGCTGGTGGTCCACCTGGCTTCAGGGATGCATATATCCTCTAGAATCTTGTCCAAGCCTTTATTTACCCTCATCATTCTCCTATTAAAGGAGTCTGGGTCATCTTTCAGTTGAGGAAGCTTAAAGATCTCCCTGATTTTGTCAGGATGGGTATGAACAATCTTTTCTTTGACTAAGGTCCGATGGTCATAGAGGGCAGCTCCAATTATTCTTTGCCTGTCTGTCTGCCATAGATTAGCATAAAACTCCTGAACCATGTTACTTCCCACTTTCGTTTCAGGATTAGCTAGGATTTCCCAGTTCCTGTTTCGAATTTGTTATTGGATCTCCGGATATTCATCTTCTTTCAGATCGAACTTGACTTCCGGGATCACTGATCTTAGACTCATTATTTTGTAGTAATGGTCTGAATGTTCTTTAGTTAAGAACTTTCCTTGATTCCAAAGTGGCTTTGGAATGTTCTCTTTCTTGCCTCTTGGGTTGGGTTGTTTTCCTTTAGGGGCCATGATCAAAGTGAGTATGTTTTGTGATCACGGATAAGCACACCAAACTTAGAGGTTTGCTTGTCCTCAAGCAATAAAAAAGAGAGAAGAAGGATAGGAGGAGAGCAAGTGTGGAATAGTAGATGAGTGGAGATAAAGGGAGGGGGGTGGGTTTTCAAAAATAAGAAAGAGATATAAGATAAAAGATATAATTTATAAAAGATAAATATGACAAGAAAAGGATATAATTTAAAAAGATATGAATGATATTTAAAAATAAATTTGAAATTTTTAGTTTGAAGAAGATTTTAAAAGATAATTAAGTTTGAAAAGAAATTGGAAAAAGAGTTGCATTGGATTGGAAAAAGGTTTGTGTTTATGTATGAAGCTACATTTGATATTTTTGAAAAAGAGATTTTAGAAATTAGGGTTTTTAGAAATTAGGATTAAAAATTTTGGAATTGAAGGATGATATTTTGAAACATGTTTATGCAAGAAATCATGAATTGAAACATAAAAATTAGAAAATTTATGAAGAAAAACGAATTTTACCTCCTCCCCACCATTCTGGCGTTAAACGCCCAACTGCTGCATGTTTTGGGCGTTTAACGCCCAATTGTTGCTTCTCTTGGGCGTTCAACGCCCAGCCGTTGCTTCTTTCTGGCGTTGAACGCCAGGAAGTCCTTTGTTACTGGCATTTTTCTAAACGCCCAAGATGCTGAAATTCTGGCGTTAAACACCCAGAAGGAGCTTCTTTCTGGCGTTCAACGCCCAGAAGATGCTCCTTTCTGGCGTTTAACACCCAAATGGCTATCCTTACTGGTGTTGAACGCCCAGTGGATGCTTCTTTTGGGCGTTCAACGCCCAAAACGTTTCTTACTGGCCTTTTTCACGCTAGTAAGCTCCAAAATTCCCCTGAAACTCTGTGAATTCAAGCAATTGCTATTTTACCTTGAAGATACTTTGACATATACCTGTGAAAAGAGATTAATTAACAAAAAACAAATAAAATTAAATTTTGTGAATGGCTGGGTTGCCTCCCAGCAAGCGCTTCTTTAATGTCATTAGCTGGACTATTACTGAGCTTTAATCAAGTCTCAGTTTTGAGCATTCTTGCTCAAAATTGCCTTCAAGATAATGTTTAACTCTCTGTCCATTAAAATTGAACTTTTTGTTAGAGTTATTATCCTGAAGCTCAACGTATCCATATGGTGATACACTTGTAATCACATATGGACCTCTCCACCGGGACTTCAATTTCCCGGGGAATAATTTGAGCCTAGAATTGAATAGCAGAACTTTCTGCCCTGGCTTAAAGACTCTGGATGACAATTTCTTATCATGCCATCTTTTTACTTTCTCTTTGTATATTTTTGCATTCTCGAAAGCATTGAGTCTAAATTCCTCTAGCTCATTTAACTGAAGCAATCATTTTTCTCCAGCGAACTTGGCATCAAGGTTCAGGAATCTGCTTGCCCAGTAGGCCTTATGTTCCAGTTTCACTGGCAAGTGACATGCCTTTCCATACACAAGCTGGTATGGAGAGGTCCCTATAGGGGTCTTGAATGCTGTTCTGTATGCCCACAGAGCATCATCCAAGCTTCTTGCCCAATCCCTTCTACGGTTAATTACAGTCCGTTCCAAGATTCTTTTGATTTCTCTATTTGAGACTTCAACTTGCCCATTAGTCTGTGGATGATATGGAGTGGCCACCCTGTGGCTAACTCCATAACGAACCAAAGCAGAATAGAGCTGTTTATTGTAGAAATGAGTGCCCCCATCACTGATTAGTACTCTATGGGTGCCAAATCTGCTGAAGATGTATTTCTGGAGGAATTTTAACACTGTCTTATTGTCATTAGTGGGTGTTGTAATAGCTTCCACCCATTTGGATACATAATCCACTGCCACCAGAATATAAGTGTTTGAGTATGATGGTGTGAAATGTCCCATGAAGTCAATACCCTATACATCAAATAGCTCAATCTCTAAGATTCCTTGTTGAGGCATAGCATAACTGTGAGGCAGATTACCAGATCTTTGGCAGCTGTCATAATTAAGTACAAACACTCGGGAATCTTTATAGAGAGTAGGCCAGTAGAAGCCACATTGGAGGACTCTTGTGGCTGTTCGCTCACTTCCAAAATGTCCTCCATACTGGGATCCATGGCAGTGCCATAGGATCTTCTGCGCTTCTTCTTTAGGCACACATATACGGATTACTCCATCTGCACATCTCTTAAAGAGATACGGCTCATCCCAAAGATAATACTTTGCATCCGTGATCAGCTTCTTTGATTGCTGCCTACTGTATTCTTTGGGTATGAATCTCACTGCCTTGTAGTTTACAATGTCTGCAAACCATGGCACTTCCTGGATGGCAAAGAGTTGCTCATCCGGAAAGTTTTCAGAGATTTCAGTAAGAGGGAGGGACGCCCCTTCTACTAGTTCTATTCGGGACAGGTGATTTGCTACCTGATTCTCTGTCCCTTTTCTGTCTCTTATTTCTATATCAAACTTTTGCAGAAGCAACACCCATCTTATAAGTCTGGGTTTTGAATCCTGCTTTGTGAGTAGATATTTAAGAGCAGCATGATCAGTGTACACAATCACTTTTGATCCTACTAAATAGGATCTGAATTTGTTAATGGCGTAAACCACTGCAAGCTCTTTTTCTGTGGTTGTATAGTTCTTCTGTGCGTCATTTAGAACACGGCTGGCATAGTAAATGACGTGCAAAAGCTTGTCATGCCTTTGTCCCAACACTGCACCAATGGCATGGTCACTAGCATCACACATTAGTTCAAATGGCAATGTCCAGCTTGGTGCAGAGATGATTGGTGCTGTGACCAATTTAGCTTTTAGAGTCTTAGAGGTTTGGCGATTTTTGAAAAATCCTTTATCAACCTCCTATAGAATCCTGCATGCCCCAGAAAGCTTCTGATTGCCTTGACATTGGCAGGTGGTGGTAATTTTTCAATTACCTCTACCTTAACTTGATCCACCTCTATTCCCTTGTTCAAAATTTTGTGCCCAAAAACAATTCCTTCAGTCACCATAAAGTGACATTTTTCCCAGTTTAAAACCAGCTTAGTCTCTTGGCATCTCTTTATAACAAGTGCTAGATGGTCAAGACAGGAGCTAAATGAGTCTCCAAATACTGAAAAGTCATCCATGAAGACTTCCAGAAATTTTTCCACCATATCAGAGAAAATTGAGAGCATGCACCTCTGAAAGGTTACAGGTGCATTGCACAGGCCAAATGGCATCCTTCTGTATGCAAATACTCCAGATGGGCATGTGAATGCCGTTTTCTCCTGATCCTAGAGATCTACTGCAATTTGATTATAACCTGAATATCCATCCAGGAAGCAGTAGTATTCATGACCTGCTAGTCTTTCTAGCATCTGGTCTATGAATGGTAAAGGAAAATGATCCTTTCTGGTGGCTGTATTGAGCCTTCTATAATCAATACACATACGCCACCCTATAACTGTTCTTGTAGAAACCAGTTCATTTTTTTCATTATGAACCACTGTCATGCCTCCCTTCTTAGGGATGACTTGGACAGGGCTTACCCAGGGGCTGTCAGAAATAGGATAAATAATCCCAGCCTCTAGTAATTTAGTGACCTCCTTCTGCACCACTTCCTTCATGGCTGGATTCAGCCACCTTTGTGGTTGGACCACTGGCTTGGCGTCACCCTCCAATAGGATCTTGTGCATGCATCTAGCTGGGCTAATGCCCTTAAGATCACTGATGGACCACCCAAGAGCTGTCTTGTGTGTCCTTAGCACCTGAATTAGTGCTTCCTCTTCCCGTGGCTCTAAGGTAGAGCTTATGATTACTGGAAAGGTATCACCTTCTCCCAAAAATGCATATTTCAGGGATGGTGGTTGATGAGCGGATAATTTGTACGCTTTTTGGCATTGTTTTTAGTATGTTTTTAGTAGTTTTAGTAAGTTTTTAGTATACTTTTTATTAGTTTTTAGTTAAAATTCACTTTTCTGGACTTTACTATGAGTTTGTGTGTTTTTCTATGATTTCAGGTATTTTCTGGCTGAAATTGAGGGACTTGAGCAAAAATCTGATTCAGAGACTGAAAAGGACTGCAGATGCTGTTGGATTCTGACCTCCCTGCACTCGAAGTGGATTTTCTGGAGCTACAGAAGCCCAATTGGCGCGCTCTCAACGGCGTTGGAAAGTAGACATCCTGGGCTTTCCAGCAATATATGATAGTCCATACTTTGCCCAAGATTTGATGGTCCAAACCGGCGTTCAAAGTCACCCTCAGAATTCCCAGCGTTAAACGCCGGAACTGGCACCAAAATGGGAGTTAAACGCCCAAACTGGCATAAAAGCTGGCGTTTAACTCCAAGAAGAGTCTCTACACGAAAAATGCTTCATTGCTCAGCCCAAGCACACACCAAGTGGGCCCGGAAGTGGATTTTTATGTCATTTACTCATCTTTGTAATTCTTAAGCTACTAGTTCCCTATAAGTAGGACCTTTTACTATTGTATTTTTCATCTTTGGGACATCTAGTTCTTAGATCATTGGGAGGCTGGCCTCACGGCCATGCCTAGACCTTGTTCTTATGTATTTTCAATGGTGGAGTTTCTACACACCATAGATTAAGGTGTGGAGCTCTGCTGTACCTCGAGTATTAATGCAATTACTATTGTTCTTCTATTCAATTCCGCTTGTTCTTGTTCCAAGATATCACTTGTTCTTTAACTTGATGAATGTGATGATTCGTGACACTCATCATCGTTCTCACCTATGAACGTGTGACTGACAACCACCTCCATTCTACCTTAGATTGGGTGAATATCTCTTGGATTCCTGATACACGATGCATGGTTGATCGTCTGACAACCGAGTGCTCGCCTGACAAACGAGCCAGCCATTCCGTGAGATCAGAATCTTCGTGGTATAGGCAAGAACTGATGGCGGCATTCAAGAGAATCCGGAAGGTCTAACCTTGTCTGTGGTATTCTGAGTAGGATTCAATGATTGAATGACTGTGACGTGCTTCAAACTCCTGAGGGCGGGGCGTTAGTGACAGACGCAAAAGAATCACTGGATTCTATTCCGGCCTGATCGAGAACCGACAGATGGATAGCCGTGCCGTGACAGGGTGCGTTGAACATTTCCACTGAGAGGATGGGAGGTAGCCACTGACAACGGTGAAACCCATGCATAAGCTTGCCATGGAAAGGAGTAAGAAGGATTGGATGAAGACAGTAGGAAAGCAGAGACACGGAAGGGACCAAGCATCTTCATACGCTTATCTGAAATTCCTACCAATGAATTACATAAGTATCTCTATCTCTATCTTTATGTTTTATTCATCATCTATACCCATTTAAGTCTGCCTGACTAAGATTTACAAGGTGACCATAGCTTGCTTCATACTAACAATCTCTGTGGGATCGACCCTTACTCGCGTAAGGTTTATTACTTGGACGACCCAGTGCACTTGCTGGTCAGTGGTGCGAAGTTGTAGTGATCACAATTTCGTGCACCAGTGGTAATGGTTTGAGCTCGGGTTTGGGAGGTTTCTCCTCTTCCTGAGGGATTTTCAGAGGTTCTATTATTCTCTCTGATTCCTCCAAATCAGGCTGAACATCTTTAAGGATGTCCTCTAACTCTGATTCGAGACTCTCAGCCATATTGACCTCTCTTACCAGAGAGTCAATGATATCAACACTCATGCAGTCATTTAGGGTACTCCGGGCGGGATTCTATTGGCCAACTCTACAAAGGGAAGCTACAGAATTTGTAAAGATATGTCCACCATGTCAGAAGCATGCCAACTTTCACATCGCCCCGCCAGAAAAACTCATCAGCGTTACGTCACCCTGGCCATTTGCAAAATGGGGACTCGATCTTCTCGAACCCTTTCCACAGGGATCGGGACAAGTAAAATTCCTCATAGTAGGGGTAGACTATTTCACGAAATGGATCGAGGCAGAACCCCTAGCCAACGGCACTGCTCAAAGAAGCCGAAAATTCCTATATAGAAACATCGTTACAAGGTTCGGGGTCCCATACTCCATCACCACAGACAATGGCACCCAATTCACAGATGCAAGCTTCAGAAAACTAGTGGCCGACTTGAATATAAAACACCAGTTCACCTTCGTCGAGCATCCCCAAGCCAATGGACAAGCCGAAGCGGCCAACAAAGTCATATTGGCTGGGCTGAAACGGAGACTGCAAGAAGCAAAGGGGGCTTGGGCCGACGAACTTCCACAAGTCCTATGGGCGTATCGAACAAACCCCCATTCTACTACGAACGAATCACCATTTCGATTAGCATACGGAGTGGAGGCAATGATTCCAATAGAAGTCGAGGAAGGGTCTCCCCGAGTAGTCCACTACAATGAACAAACCAATTCTCAACTTCAAAGAGAAGAGCTCGACCTACTTCCGGAAATCCAAGAAAAAGCTCGGATCAGAGAAGAAGCACTAAAGCGGTGAATGGCTTCCAGGTATAATCAAAAGGTAGTGCCAAGAGGTTTCGCTGAGAATGATCTCATCTTAATCCGAAATGATATTGGAACAACTCAACCCGGAGAAGGAAAGCTGGCAGCCAACTGGAAAGGACCCTACTGAGTCACAGAAGTACTTGGGAAGGGCTACTACAGACTGTCCGAACTCGAGGGATGAGAACTCCCCAGATCATGGCACGCCTGTAACCTAAGAAGGTACTATAGTTAGGAAAGGTAAAAGATCTCATCACAAGATGCACTCTTTTTCCTGAAAAGGTTTTTTAATGAGGTGTCAAGATTGAGATTTAATCCGACATAAGGGTATGAAAAACTCCTGCCTGTATATATTTGCACTTTCTTTAAATAAAATACATTTCAGATATTCTACAAATTCCCAAGATGCATTCATCTGAAGCATTCATTGTCCGATTATAAAGCAACGGATCGAACAGAAACTGAAGAACAGATTCACTGTACGATCTCGATATGAATGATCAACAGACAAAGGTGAAAACGCGATTCACCTAAAGGTCGATTAAACCAGGACAGAAACCACCATCTACAAATCGGCAAAGATGAACACAGAATAATGCAAGAAGTTATCGAAAGTGATCCCAAAAAGAACCTGACGGGGTCTTATGGATTGCTATATAATAACTAAAAAAGACTGGCCGACACTAAGAAGTCGGACCAAGTCAACCCAAGTTATCAGCAAATCCCTGGAAAGAGGTCTGGCCAACCCTATTAAAGAGGAATTGCTATAACTTAAGAGAGATTGACCTAACGAAGTCGGTCTCCTACAAGACATGTTGTAAAAGTAATCCCTGAAAGAGACCTAACAAAGGTCCAAGAAAGAGGATTATAAAAACAACTTAGAAGAGATCGACCTAACGAAGTAGGTCTCCTACAAGACAAGTTGTAAAAGTAATCCCTGAAAAAGACCTAACAAAGGTCCAAGAAAGAGGATTACAAAAACAATTTAGAAGAGATCGACCTAACGAAGTCGGTCTCCTACAAGACAAGTTGTAAAAGTAATCCCTGAAAGAGACCTAACAAAGGTCTAAGAAAGAGGATTACAAAAACAACTTAGAAGAGATCGACCTAACGAAGTCAGTCTCCTACAAGACAAGTTATAAAAGTAATCCCTGAAAGAGACCTAACAAAGGTCCAAGAAAGAGGATTACGAAAACAACTTAGAAGAGATCGACTCCTACAACACAAGAATAATCCCTGAAAGAGACTTGAACAAGGTCCAAGAAAGAGGATTATCAAATAACTCGACAGAGCCAGACGTGACAAAGTCAACCCGGAAAGATAAAGTTACAAAAGATAAATCCCTGAAAAAGACCTGAACAAAGGTCCAAGAAAGAGGATTATCGAGTAACTCAACGACGTCCGACATGACGAAGTCGGCCCGAAAAAGATAAAGTTACAAAAGGTAAAACCTCAAAAGAGATCTAAACAAGATCTAAACAAGAAAAAGGATCACCTAGTAACAAAACTGGGACCAACATGAAGAAGTCAGACTAAAGCTACAAAAAGTTATAAAAAGTAATCCCAAGGGGTTGCTCGAAAAAGATTAATTGAGAAAATCAACCAACAAAGGGGAGATAACTCGACCCGAAAGACCTCGACCTCGCCACAAAAGCAATCAAAAGAGGATGGATAAAAAACAACTCTGAAAATTCCAGGTAAATGCTAAAGAAATCTGCAAGCAAGCATATCGCAGTTACCATAAAACAAAGACTCAACAGGCCGCTTGAAGCCAACCCCAAGAGCAAGAGAAACCATTTTATTTTTCAAAATAAAGTTGCTAAAAGTAGCAACTGGAGTATCAACAATCAACAAAACATCATTTACAAAAAAGAGTTCAAAGCCCACAAACCGGGCTATTTACACAAATACTTAAAAAAGAAGGTCAACCAAGATTTGGAGCCTTCCCGGCAGCATCAGTACGGGGAGAATGAGGGCAAGTCTG